>NC_072403.2:78347121-78650151 GCF_028858775.2 Pan troglodytes | reverse complement strand
GTTTGGTATGGCTGAAATATTGAATGCAAGGGGTAGAAAGTAACAAAAATATGCCCAGGAAACAAGAAGGAGAAGATCAAGGAAGTTCTACTCAATCTATTAAAGGTTTTAGGTATTAAGTCACAGACAATAAAGTTTTGGAAAGCAAAAAGTCAGCAAAATCAAATCCCATTGTATAGGCTAGGTGTGGTGGCTCACACCTATAATCCCAGCACTTTGAGAGGCCAAGACAGGTGGATTGCTTGGGGTCAGGAGTTTGAGACCAGTCTGGCCAACATAATGAAACCCCATCTCTACGAAAATAAAAAGATTAGCCTGGTGTGGTGGTGCACTCCCGTAATCCCAGCTACTCAGGAGGCTGAGGCAAGAGAATCGCTTGATCCCGGGAGGCAGAGTTTACAGTGATCAGAGATTGTGCCACTACACTCCAGCCTGGATGACAGAGCAAGTCTTTGTTAAAAAAAAAAAAAAGAGAGAGAGAGAAAGAAAATCCCATCATATAAATGACTATCTGAGAATCTGTGGCTCAGCAATATAAATAGGGTAGGTTTCATGTAGCCACTGATTAGAACATGAGGGTAAGCAACAGAGGAATGCAGTGTTAGAAAACAAGTTTCTGCATTAGATGATGAAATGAGAGGTGGGTATTATGGAGTCATTTAGGAAGGTGAGGTGCAGAGAATGGGAAGTATTCTTCAGGGAAGGGATTTTTTTTTTTTTTTAGTTTAGACATATTGAGTTTAGCAAGTAGATTGACACGCTGGAATTCAGGAGCAAAATCTTCTCGTAGAAGGAAGGTCTCTATCTGTCTCCCTCATATTAGACTGAATAGCAGTGTTTGTATCACAATTAATGGGAAATGAAATTGTTGACAAGTTTGTGTACACAGCAGTATCATTTGTCTTTTAAAAATTATTCATAAGAAAATACTTTATCTTTCTGTTTAGAAAAGTTGTTGAAGTTAAAATTCTCTATTTCTTACATATATCTAAATACTTTTATATGTTGCCCCACTGTTCTTGCCATGTAGTTTACATAAGGAAAAAAATGTATTTTCTAGCATCCATTTATCAATGAAGGCACATCACCAAATTTCACATAGTTGTCTGTATGTACTCTCAAAGATAGAAGCAGGTCCCTTTGAATCTTAATTGTAGGCGGTAGTGTACAGGTAAATGTTTAACCACTGGCTTTCCATTAGAGAAAGAAAGAAAAAAAAAACACCTGATATGTAGCATTTGCCAGTCTCTATGGTGTCAACGCCCTACCATTGTTGTTGATTTCAAGCTTCCAGTGGAATGTCACTGCACATAGGCTGGGGAAAAGATGTGCACAGTTGGCTCTTGCAAGCAGTGCAAGCCTGCTTCAGCATTCCAAAGCTTTTAGGCCTCCAGTACGCCCATGAACACAAAATCAAGTTATGATGAAAAAAAAATCATGAGGGAGACTTTTATTTTCCAGATAAGCAATATGAATTCGCTAGGGCAGGAGTAAAATATGAACAAAATGGTCATAGAATAAGAGCAACTACAATTTGAAAAAATGCATATATCCACTAATACATTCGACTTTATATTTAATCTGTGAATACTTATAAATCTATATTTTCAAGATATTCTATACACTGATTTAATATACTTATCGATGATTACAAATCAAGCTTATACTTTTCTTGTGGTAATGTAACAAACATTAAAGACAAATCACTTTAGAGTTTTGATGAAATGTAATTGACATTAGATAAATTGCATAGATGGATATAAAGTCTGTGACCTTTCCTCAACTATTTCTAGCTTTTTAAAAATATAGAAATATTTTATAGAAAATATATATTGTTTTAATTCAAATACCAGCTATACTTGAATAAAACTTTATTGTCTTCACTTATGATATTGCATTATGATGTAACCAAAACATCCCAAAGCAGTCATACTGTGTAATTAATATTAAACTGTGTCTTACACCTATGCCAAGAAGCATTTTTGATGTCTTCAAAACTAAAATTAATACTTTGTAATCAGAGGGGCTTTTCCTAGGAGCTTAGAATGTCTTATGCATTTTGTGTCATTAATTCTTTCAAAATTCATGGAAGCTGGAAGACAGTTGTATCATCACTGTATACTAGAATAATTAGATCAAAGGAGAATTGTGACTAATACTGAGTATAAGTTATATACTCAAAGTGGAATACTCGGTACTGTTGCCAGAATGTAGGGGCCTTCGTTAGTACCAGGAACAGATGGAAATAATAGAGGTGAAAAGCAAAATAAGTATATGTCCTCTAAAGGAGACTATTGCTCTGGTCTGCTATAGCAGTAGGGAGTGAGTAGTCATTGTTACAGGACAGAATAAAATGGATAACATTTGGAGAAATATCTAAGGTAGGTGACGGGTTGATGCATGCAGCATGTTCTGCACATGTAACCCAGAACTTAAAGTATAATTTAAAAACAAAAGTATAATAGGTAGCTTTATTGAATTCATAGATGATCTGCTCATTAAAAAGCTAGAAATGATCACATAAATTTGAAAATTCAATTCATATTTTGACTTTCGAAGATAAAAAATATTTATTGTAAAAAGAATAGAATAAGTTATCTTCCTTCATATTCACTTTAAAGTTAAAAGTACATTTATCTACTGACTAAAGCAAGAAGCAAGGAACTAAAAGCTTAAGCTATTTAGTTAACTATTTTTCTCTCTATGTACACACACACACAAATATATACACATATATATACACATATACATGTACATACACACACAAATATATATACACATATATATGTATATATACACATATATACATTTGTGTGTGTGTGTGTGAAAAAAGTGAACTGAAGGGTCTATTAATTGTTTAGTAACACTAGATAATAGTAATATCTATTATCTGGGTAAAATATTTGTTTTTTAATCAAATCTCTAGTTTATATTAGTACACTAGTTATTTCACTTTGCCTTTTTATATATAGTTTATTATATTGATCATAATGTAAATATATATATATATATAATTCAATGAAAACAACCCTGGAATAACTTTTCCCTTAATTATCCTGAATAGACAAAAAAAAAAACCAGACAAGCAAGTAAACAAACAAACAAACAAAAACTATCTTGGCACCTTTTACAATATATTAATTACTCAATGCACACTTTCCCAATTATCCACCATATCTTTTAACCAGTGGGCAGAAACATTTCTATGGAGAAAAAAGAAAAGAAGTGACTGCCCAACAACATTCTGATTCTAAAATTGTGCAATGTGTATGATTGATATTCATTATCATTATGCATTGAAAAATTGCCTCACTAAGTGCTGCATCTATATATTTTGAGCATAAATTATAGAAGCATTAATAGAAGATATGCAAGAGCACTTACTCCAAATTATGTCTTTTTGCCAAAAACGAGATACTAAGTGCATATTACCTAGTACTATTGAATATTTGCTCAAATTTCTTAAAGAAAACTATTTAAATTAATACATTCTTTTAAAAACGTCATTGCTGAAAATATTTTGTTCTTCCTATGATGCACTTTTTCTAAATAAGTCTAATAATTTATTGCACATAGAGTTGACTTTCCTTTAAAATAATGAGGAAAAAATAAATGAATGATAGATATTTACATGTAGAATTGGTAGCTGTACTTGTGAATTAAGAGTTTTCAGTGACAATTGCTGTAATGAACAAAGAGTAAATTCTTTGGATCTGTCATAATTCACTAGGTTAATAATCTGCTTTTGATGCCTCCCTAAATATGTATTAACATAAAATATTGCAATAACTATAAAGAGAAAATCATATCAAATAAATTCACAATATATATTTAAAGAGTCTTCATCAGGTAGAGTGTATTGTATCAGTTTTAAAGCATGTCTTTCAAGGATGCTTTCAAATATAAAATTGTTTTAATTTGAAAAAAGTGAGCTGAAGGGTCTATTAACTGTTTAATAACACCAGATAACAGCAATATCTATTATGTGGGAAAAAATATTTGTTGTTTTATTGAATCTCTATGTAGTTTAGATTAGTACACTAGTTATTTCACTTTGCCTTTTTATATGTAGTTTATTATATTGATTGTAACTAATAATATAAAGGAATAAAAGCAATCATGTTGATCAACTTATATTTTAATACCACAAAAAGAGCTCCAGAATTAATGTGTCAACAACATAGATAAATGATGCATACATTTATAGACCTATGATTGGAATCATGTTTATTTTGCATCTATTTCTAGATCATAGGACTAATCCTGCTTTTATCTATTGTGGGAAGCCCATATTAAATACGAGCTCTGTGCTTGGATGGAAAAGAAGTCAGGCTGAATTGCAGTTAGCTTTGCCTATTATGAACATATTCACATATATATATATATGTTCACATGTATGTGTGGTTTAGCAAAAGCTAAACCACAGAATCTTAGCTGAACATGCATATCATCACAATTTTTGATAGCTTTTATATATTTGCACTTTTTTATAACTTCTATGAATAGTTTTTAAATATTGACAAAATTTTTCAATTACTTTTAAGTGAAATGTTGATTTTTTTCACTTTTGTATTATCAGAGCCTATTATACCACCTAGTAAATAGTAGACTATAACTGTAGTTTCATTTCAATCCCTATTTCTGTCTATTATGAATTCCAGAATATTTACATTTTATTAACAGAGTGTAATATAGAAAAATGTATGCAGAAATCAAAATGTCTTAAAAATAAGATTATTCACATCACAGTATTAATACTAATAATAATAATTAAAGACCAAAAGTAATTCATCATATTATGCAATCCTTATAAACTTGTGAGATAACATTATTATCTCCATTTTATATATGAAAAGTTTAGAACTCAGGAAATTTAGTTGGATTATGTACATTAAGCAGCCAGGAAGTAAGTCATAATTTCAAGTAAGGTTCTTCAACTTCTAAATGCTTGCTTTTTAAAATATGTCTAACTGATGTTTATAAGGAAAGAAATTTTCTATTAAATAATTTATTCCACTATCTAAATTAAATTTTCTCATCCAAGTAAAGACATGAGTTTTATCTCTGAACTAAATTTATTTGTCCACAGTTTGATCAGTAAATGAATTTCCTTACCTCCACCAGATCAAAAATGTAAAAAGCCAAATACCCAGTGCCAAGAATTTTTAGAATAGAATATTCATCTGTAGAACATGTATCTATTCTTCTATGATTGATAACATCACTATCTTCTTAAATTACTTTAAAAATTTATACATTTTTAATTTGAAACACTATTTTATTCGTCATTTACTCATGAAAATTTTGCTGAGTCGACAATTATAAAAGAAGAACGTTACGGCCATCTCAAGCTAGATGAGTCCTGACCTGCAAAGCAGCTGAGAGGATTTGTAAAACTTGAATACAGATTTAATACTTGAGAGAAGACCAAATAAAATAGATCTCAGAGTTCAATTAAAAAGCATGATTATATTTTTCTAAATATAATTATTTCTAAAATAACTAAGTCTTATTATAAATGCTTACCTTACACTATGTATACAATTTATGTTATATAATATTTTTCAATAAACTCTTGAAAATAAATCTATGTGGACGGAGTTTTTTTTTTTTTTTTTTTTTTTTTTGAGACGGAGTCTCGCTCTTTCGCCCAGGCTGGACTGCAGTGGCGCTATCTTGGCTCACTGCAAGCTCCGCCTCCCGGGTTCAAGCCATTCTCCTGCCTCAGCTTCCCGAGTAGCTGGGACTACAGGCGTCCGCTACTGCGCCCGGCTAATTTTTTTTTTTTTTTTTTTTTTTTTTTTGTATTTTTAGTAGAGACGGGGTTTCACCGTGTTAGCCAGGATGGTCTCGATCTCCTGACCTCGTGATCCGCCCGCCTCGGCCTCCCAAAGTGCTGGGATTACAGGCGTGAGCCACCGCGCCCGGCCGAGGATTATTCTTTATGAATATTCTTTTTTAAATTTACAAATAAGTATTTAAGTAATTATTATCCTTGGTCTGGAATACTATGGGATTTGGGTAGAGTCATATTGTCATAGAATGTAGTCCTAAAACTAGAAATTTTTTCTGGTTAACACTTTTCCACATCAGCTGTCATTTGTAATCATTTTCACACTTGGCAGTTTTGCATCCTGTCTTCCCTGAAAGTCTTCATTCAGAATATTCATGGCTTTTTTCCAGGGAGAAAAAAAATCTAATTTTTGTTCTACTTTAAATGCTTTCCCTCATATACATGCATGTCTGCGCTAGTCAATAGGTCTAATTTTCCCTTTAGAAGCCAATGAGCTGCGCCTGTTAGTATGATCCATTAGAATGTGAGGAATGCTGATCAACACAGCAAACAGACTCACTCATTTGATGTTTTCCCATTCTGCTAATACTCAGCATTTAACTGACATCAGCATCGTGTGGCAAAATTGCTTCCAGCCTCATTTAAACAGCTGCACATTGGAAGAGGGCTAAATGATGGGCTTTAGAAAGTTGGTGAGGCTTAGTTTTGAAGATACATAAATTAACCTGGAGAAAAACCAGTGTTAGAAATACGATTCCTGTTTATCCTGTTTACTGTTGCTTGAGCTGAAGAAAATGGGTTAAAATAGAGTCTGATGAATGACGCACAGCATGATTTTGTTCAACCCTATGGCTTCAGCCAATAGGCTCTGACCTTCCACCTCAGGGCTTGCAGCCACTGTGATTGATCTTCTTAGGCGAAGGCATTTGAAAGAACTCTTTGCCGTGCACTTATTTCACAGCAATGCCACATACACAGACAATGCAACATCCACTGCTGTTTCTTTTTCATTGATATTCAACTGTCTCTTTTTCTTTTTTCTTTATTTTCCTCGCACTAGTGCCAACCCACACAGATTCCATTATCATTGTTAAAAATTGCCATTTTTGAATGTTAGTAGTAGCAGCATTTCTTTGTTCTCAAAACATCACAAAAACACATTTATATTGCAACATATGTCAAATCAGAGGAAACTGAGAATACTGCTGAGAAGTCAATTTGCAACATTATTGAGATTTTTCTTTTAATAAATTCTGACTTTTCAAATTGCTTATCAATTTTCACAGCCTGAAAAATAAATTTTGACTGTAAAATAATAACAGTGTTGAGATGATTTTCTCAAAAGTTCACCAGAATTTTTTTGGTAACATCTTTCAAATATTTCCCCTTTAAAATCTATTTAAAATAAAAAAAGAGCTTTCTTACAGAGCTCTTTGCAGTGCTAAATGCTCCATCTAGTGGCATAATTGAACCCTGGTAAAACTTACTATACTTGAAATAAAGTTTGTTTACCTTGTGGACTCAATGAGGTTTGTTGTTAAGACAAAGGTGCTGAGAAATACAGTTTCAAAATGTATGAAATTCATATATTCCTTACTTATGAATATTTTATTTGTAATATCCTAACATTTTACATTATAAATAATTATACTATTAATTTATTTAATGCATTTAAACAGAGTGATGAGATATTTTTACTAGCAACCTGAAATAACAAAATAGTGGATATTTATGTAAATAACATTTAAATAAGGTTTATATGGATTTAAGTCCTAAAAGTGAATTAATTCAAACATTTTAAAATGACAAATATTTTAAATATAACATTTACCATATATCATTGGTCTTTATCAAACTAAACTTTTCCCTTAAATGTAACCATAATTTAAAATTAGTCACTAGTTTAATTTTGTTCATGACTCCAACATATAATTATCTAAGTCAGGGATAAGCACAATTTTACTCCAAAGGGTCAGATTGTCAACAGTCAACAAAGAGTTGACTTTGTGAGTTCATAAAATGTATTCTTCTTTACTTTATTCCTGTGGTGATTATTTTGTAACATTAAAAATAAATATTTAAAAAAAATTCATAGTTCTTGGGCTGTAAAAAAACAGCTGGGGCTATCGAAAACTACACAAGCCATAGTTTGCCAACTCCTAGTCTAATTTATTATGTTTCTAATATAATTACTTTTGTGACCATTCAAAAAATAATGATAAATTAACATTATTGTATTATTTCATTTGGTTTCTATTTCAAAAATCATTATTGGGATGACTATGTAGTTGTGACAATCTTATAAAAGAAAATTTTAACGTTGCATTCTACAGAGTACATAACTTTTTAAATTTAGAGCGCCAAGATACCATGTTGTGTAACATGACAGAAAGTTGTCAAACTTAAAAGAAAACTGAAAAACTTATAAATAAAGTTTAAAATAATACTATGGCATTAGGAAGAATAGGTCTTTTGACCAATAAACAGGTACAGACAGGTGTGTTACCTCGTGCCTATAAACTCAGCACTTTGGGAGGTCAAGGCAGGAGGATTTCTTTAGGCCAGGAGTTCAAAACCAGCCTGGTCAACATAATGAGATGCTGTCTCTACAATAGAAAAATTTAAAAATTAGCCAGGCATAGTGGCAGGCACCTGTAGTCCCAGCTACTCAAAAGGCTGTGGTGGGAGGATTACTTGAGCCCATGAGTTTGTGGCTTCAGTGAACTATGATCAACTCTACTACAGTCCGTAAAAAAAAAAAAAAAAAAAAAAAAAAAAGTCTAAGTTTTTGTTTAGGAAATTATTAGTTTGTGAGAGTTACAATAAATTTTACCTCTTTGTATGTAAAAAAAATTCTTCACATAGTTGTGCACTGCACAGAGGTCATAATGATTTTTAGTTTTTCTGAGTACTAGTGATAGCACTTTCTTGACCTTAAGGTCAAGCATGGTTATGTGAATTGTTTTGTTCCAAAAAAAATATGAGTAGAATTGAATTATGCCATTTTTGAATAGAAGCTGTCAAGCTAAAAACAAACAAAAGCCAAAAAATAACCAGGTGATGTATGACAAATCCATTTGTAACTCTAATATGGAGAACTCAATTTGAATGGATTATTGCAGAGGGAGGGGTGAAAGGTAGAAGGGACCATTGCAATAGGAGGATGGAAATTATTGCAATAGGGAGAACATTCAGACCATAAGATATGAAAGTGTCTCAAAGGTTAGACATTACCTTTTCTTTTAGACGGAGGAGTAATGAGGCTAGAAAAAAACAAGTGTTGAAAAATAGAATGTATTAGAGTTGCATGATTGGATAGTAGATTCAAGAATGTTTTACCCTGGGGCCAGTTTATTCTTCTTAGGGACTTTTAAGGAGAGGTTGCATCCTGGCTCAGGCTGAGGATGTGCCAAAGCTGGGGGAAGGAGAGACTCTTTAATCAAAGTTTGGCTAACAAGCATTATGTCTCAATTGATCAGTGGGGACAAGTAGTTCAGCTTACCATTTATAAAGTATAAAGAATGTGAATTTCAAGGATCAGTGTCTGACTTTGTCAGAGTTAATGATGGGGCTATATCTAAGTTTCATCTAAATTGTGCAGGGGAAGGATGTTTCTTTGCATTATGCTGTTTCCTAGAACACAAAGAACAGAGGATTTCTTCAGCTGCCCCTGTTTCCCAGAATGGCAGTGATCAGGTAAAATTTAAAATTGTCACAGCATCTAATTGCCAGTGCCATAAAATTGTGGAAGTTCCTTTGTTCCAGTGGTCCTACAAGATTAAGGATGTCTGATATACAGAAGCAACACCTGAAGAAGCATGCCTAAATTGGTTCTTCAGACTTGTAATAAATTTGAAACGAGAGTACAATATAGCTTTGTTCTTCTAAGTCACTAAAATTTTAGATCTTTCTTGTTATCACTAAGTTTATGTTGCCAGGCTTATGGAACCTCACATAATATAACTCAGTTACTCTGTTCTAACTCTTAAAGTCAGTTAGGGAGCAATCAAGGGACTTATTAGTTAATACTTTTACTACTATGATTAGGATAACTATTTTACATTTACTCATTGATTGATCATTCTACTCAATCTCCTTATTCTTGAATCATATTTTATATGTTTATAAAACCAAAAAAAAGCATCTGCAAACTTATATATGTGTATATAGGTGTATATACACACCTATATACACATATGTATATACATATATATTTATGAAGATTGTATAAATGAAAAACTCTGAGAAATAATACAGTTATAAATAGTTTATTTGAATAAGATGCAATTCATTAATTGGGAAACACCAAGCTGAAAGAAGATTAGTATTCCCTTGACAAAGCATCAGAGGCAAGTATTTATTGGGTGAATGAGAAAGCAAAATAAAGAAATTATTTGATTGGTTGCAATTACAAAATTGTTATTTTGGGTTCTCCTTTTTGAAAAGTCTATGGTCACATAATCATGTTAGTTGACTTCTTATGATTCGCTGAGGTTAAGTTTTGTTTCTGTCTAAAGTAAGCATTTACCAGGAATGCCCCATAAAGTTTTGCTCATGTTCTCAGTTTAAGCATGCTTAAGGCTCTTTATAAGACCTAGGTGGTGAGGTCAGGAGTTTGAGACCAGCCTGGTCAACATGGTGAAACCTCATTTCTACTAAAAATGCAAAAATTAGCCTGCATGGTGGCAGGCGCCTGTAATCCCAGCTACTCAGGAGGCTGAGGCAGGAGAATTGCTTGAATGTGGGAGGCACAGGTTGCAGTGAGCCAATGTCCTGCCATTGCACTCCAGCCTGGGAGACAAGAGCCAAACTCCATCAAAAAAAAAAAAAAAAGACGTAGGTGGTTTCGTTTGCTCAGGAATTTTTCAAGCTCAGCCTCCATTTCTCCATTTTAATTTTGCTTTAACAGTTGAGAATAAAATTTGAAAATGAATAGATGGTGCTCCACAATATCTTTTTCTTAGTATTTTCTTATGCACCATCCCCATTGAAAGGGGCAAAAATATATGTGTTTCTGATAGCTGTGATGATCCAAAGAAGCTATAGCACAATATTGAATATTCACTGAACTAGTGTGTGAGGATTATAATTTCTGTAAAATTTCAGTATAGAAAAGAATGGAGGGCTCTGTTCTATTTAATTTAGCCTTGCTAGGCATAGTTTCATAATCTTCTTAATGCTTTATTAAAAAGCATTTACAAATATGGTTATGTACAATACTAGTGATGTACTTATAATGTAAAAAATAAGAACTAGTTCAAATATAAGCACTCTGGACTTCTTTAAAATGGAGAATTTGGTTGCCAAGATATAATTCTACAAGCATATTTCTTTTTATGAAAATTATAAGCACAAAATTTAATGTTTAGTATTCTTGAGAGAGGAGTATTCATCCAGATAATTTTTAAAATACAGATTTTATCCAAAAACATTGAAGAATGGGGAAAAATTTAGGCATATGTTTACTATTTACATTTTTTGAAAGATGTTTTCTGACTTGAAGATACACACAATGTCTCTATTTATTGAAAATGAAGCAATTGATTTTATGTGGGAGCAGAGATACCTGAACCTGTTCAAGAAAAATAGCTCAGATTAATCTAAAAAGTTCATAAAATGCTAAAGTTTGCATGTTTAAATATATTTTAAATTACAAATAATGCTCTGTATATGATGATATAATACATGTGTGATGCAAGCACACATTTATTATTCATTAATAAGATAATCTAAAAATAATAAAAAATCACGATAAAAATTAGATATTTTTTAAAAACAATACTTGCAAAATACACTTTCATTCACATGGACAATTATACTGATGTCCTGGCCTAAATGAGAAATTGTATCATATATTTTCTTTTCCATAAGTGAGAATAATTTGCATCTTACATTTGCTAAGGAGTGCTTGACTTCCAACTATGTGGTCAATTTTGGAATAACTGCAATGTGGTGCTGAGAAGAATGTATATTCTGTTGATTTGGGGTGGAGAGTTCTGTAGATGTCTATTAGGTCTGCTTGGTGCAGAACTGATTTCAATTCCTGGATATCCTTGTTACCTTTCTGTCTCGTTGATCTGTTTAATGTTGACAGTGGGATGTTAAAGTCTCCCATTATTATTGTGTGGTAGTCTAAGTCTCCTTGTAGGTATCTAAGGACTTGCTTTATGAATCTGGGTGCTCCTGTATTGGGTGCATATATATTCAGGGTAGTTAGTTCTTCTTGCTAAATTGATCCCTTTACCACTACGTAATGGCCTTCTTTGTCTCTTTTGATCTTTGTTGGTTTAAAGTCTGGTTTATCAGAGACTAGGATTGCACCCCCTGCCTTTTTTTTGTTTTCCATTTGCTTGGCAGATCTTCCTCCATCCTTTTATTTTGAGCCTATGTGTGTCTCTGCACGTCAGATGGGTTTTCTGAATACAGCACACTGATGGGTCTTGACTCTTTATCCAATTTGGCAGTCTGTGTCTTTTAATTGGAGCATTTAGTCCATTTACATTTGAAGTTAATATTGTTATGTGTGAATTTGATCCTGTCATTTTGAGGTTAGCTGGTTATTTTGCTCATTAGTTGATGCAGTTTCTTCCTAGCAACTTGGCGTGTTTTTGCAGTGGCTGGTACCGGTTGTTCCTTTCCATATTTAGTGCTTCCTTCAGGAGCTCTTTTAGGGCAGGCCTGGTGGTGACAAAATCTCTCAGCATTTGCTTGTCTGTAAAGTATTTTATTTCTCTTTCACTTATGAAGCTTAGTTTGGCTGGATATGAAATTCTGGGTTGAAAATTCTTTTCAAGAATGTTGAATATTGGCACCCACTCTCTTCTGGCTTGTAGAGTTTCTGCTGAGAGATCAGCTGTTAGTCTGATGGGCTTCACTTTGTGAGCAACCCGACCTTTCTCTCTGGCTGCCCTTAACATTTTTTCCTTCATTTCAACTTTGGTGAATCTGACAATTATGTGTCTTGGAGTTGCTCTTCTAGAGGAGTATCTTTGTGGCGTTCTCTGTGTTTCCTGAATTTGAATGCTGGCCTGCCTTGCTAGGTTGGGGAAGTTCTCCTGGATAATATACTGCAGAGTGTTTTCCAACTTGGTTTCATTCTCCCTGACACTTTCAGGTACACCAATCAGACATAGATTTGGTCTTTTCACATAGCCCCATATTTCTTGGAGGCTTTGTTCATTTCTTTTTATTCTTTTTTCTCTAAACTTCTCTTTTCACTTCATTTCATTCATTTGATCTTCAATCACTGATACCCTTTCTTCCAGTTGATCGAATTAGCTACTGAAGCTTGTGCATTTGTCACGTAGTTCTCGTGCCATGGTTTTCAGCTCCATTAGGTCCTTTAAGAACTTCTCTGCAAATTTAAAAGAACATAAATTACAACAAACTGTCTCTCAGACCACAGTGCAATCAAACTAGAACTCAGGATTAAGAAACTCACTCAAAACTGCTCAACTACATGGAAACTGAACAACCTACTCCTGAATGAATACTGGGTACATAACAAAAGGAAGGCAGAAATAAAGATGTTCTTTGAAACCAATGAGAACAAAGACACAACATACCATAATCTCTGGGACCCATTTAAAGCAGTGTGTAGAGGGAAATTTATAGCACTAAATGCCCACAAGAGAAAGCAGGAAAGATCTAAAATTGACACCCTAACATCACAATTAAAAGAATAGAGAAGCAAGAGCAAACACATTCAAAAGCTAGCAGAAGGCAAGAAATAACTAAGATCAGAGCAGAACTGAAGGAGATAAGAGACACAAAAAACCCTTCAAAAAGTCACTGAATCGAGGAGCTGGTTTTATGAAAAGATCAACAAAATTGATAGACCACTAGCAAGATTAATAAAGAAGAAAAGAGAGAAGAATCAATTAGATGTAATAAAAAATGATAAAGGGGATATCACTGAGAGGTGACAGCATGCTGGCAGCCCTCACAGCCCTTGCTCTCTCTCGGCGCCTCCTTGGCCTTGGTGCCCACTCTGGCTGCACTTGAGGAGCCCTTTAGCCCACCGCTGCACTGTGGGAGCCCCTTTCTGGGCTGGCCAAGGCCAGAGTTGGCTCCCTCAGCTTGCGGGGAGGTGTGGAGGGAGAGGCACGGGAACCAGGGCTGTGCACGGTGCTTGCAGGCCAGTGTGACTTCCAGGTGGGCATGGACTCTGCAGGCCCCACACTCAGAGTGGCCAGCTGGCCCCGCCAGCCCGGGGCATTGAGGGGCTTAGCACCTGGGCCCGCAGCTGCTGTGCTCAACTTCTTGCCAGGCCTTAGCTGCCTCCCCGCGGGGCAGGGCTTGGGACCTGCAGTCCGCCATGCCTGAGCCTCCCCCCTACTGTGAGCTCCTGCACAGCCTGAGCCTCCCCGAAGAGTGCCGCTCCCTGCTCCACGGCGCCCAGTCCCATCGACCACCCAAGGGCTGAGGAGTGCAGGCACATGGCACAGGACTGGCAGGCAACTCCACCTGCAGCCCTGCTGCAGGATCCACTAGGTGAAGCCAACTGGGCTTCTGAGTCTGGTGGGGACTTGGAGAACCTTTATGTCTAGCTAAGGGATTGTAAATGCACCAATCGACACTCTCTAGCTACTCTGGTGGGGACTTGGAGAACCTTTGTGTCAACACTCTGTATCTAGCTAATCTAGTGGGGACGTGGAGAACTTTTGTGTCTAGCTCAAGGTTTGTAAATGCGCCAATCAGTATCCTCTCAAAATGGACCAATCAGCTCTCTGTAAAATGGACCAATTGGCTCTCTGTAAAATGGACCAATGAGCAGGATGTGGGTGGGACCAGATAAGAGAATAAAAGCAGGCTTCCTGAGCCAGCAGTGGCAACTCACTTGGGTGCCCTTGCATGCTGTGGAAGCTCTGTTCTTTCACTCGTTGCAATAAATCTTGCTGCTGCTCACTCTTTGGGTCCACACTGCCTTTAAGAGCTGTAACATTCACCGTGAAGGTCTGCAGCTTCACTCCTGAAGCCAGCCAGACCATGAACCTACCAGAAGGAAGAAACTCCGAACACATCCGAGCATCAGAATGAACAAACTCCGGACACACCAACTTTAAGAAATGTGACACTCACTGTGAGGGTCCACAGCTTCATTTTTGAAGTCACGGAGACCAAGAACCCACAAATTCCAGACATCACCACTGATCCCACAGAAATAGAAACTACCATCAGAGAATACTATAAACACCTCTACACAAATAAACTAGAAAATTAGAAGAAATGGATAAATTCCTTGACACATACACCCTCCCAAGACTAAACCAGGAAGAAGTTGAATCTCTGAATAGACCAATAACAGGCTCTGAGATTGAGGCAATAATTAATAGCTTACCAACCAAAAAAAGTCCAGGACCAGACGGATTCACAGCTGAATTCTACCAGAGGTACAAGGAGGAACTGGTACCATTCCTTCTGAAACTATTCCAATCAATAGAAAAAGAGGGAATTCTCCCTAACTCATTTTATGAGGCCAGCATCATCCTGATACCAAAGCCTGGTAGAGACACAACATAAAAAGAGAATTTTAGACCAATATCCCTGATGAACATCGATGCAAAAATCCTCAATAAAATACTGGCAAACTGAATCTGGCAGCACATCAAAAAGCTTATCCACCATGATCGAGTGGGCTTCATCCCTGGGATGCAAGGCTGGTTCAACATACGCAAATCAATAAACGTAATCCAGCATATAAACAGAACCAAAGACAAAAACCACATGATTATCTCAATAGATGCAGAAAAGACCTTTGACAAAATTCAACAACCCTTCATGCTAAAAACTCTCAATAAATTAGGTATTGATGGGACATATCTCAAAATAATAGGAGCTATTTATGACAAACCCACAGCCAATATCATACTGAATGGGCAAAAACTGCAAGCATTCCCTTTGAAAACTGGCTCAAGACAGGGATGCCCTCTCTCACCGCTCCTATTCAACATAGTGTTGGAAGTTCTGGCCAGGGCAATCAGGCAGGAGAAGGAAATCAAGGGTATTCAATTAGGAAAAGAGGAAGTCAAATTGTCCCTGTTTGCAGATGACATGATTGTATATCTAGAAAATCCCATTGTCTCAGCCCAAAATCTCCTTAAGCTGATAAGCAACTTCAGCAAAGCCTCAGGATACAAAATCAATGTGCAAAAATCACAAGCATTCTTATACACCGATAACAGACAAACAGAGAGCCAAATCATGAGTGAACTCCCATTCACAATTTTTTCAAAGGGAATAAAATACCTAGGAATCTAACTTACAAGGGATGTGAGGGACCTCTTCAAGGAGAACTGCAAACCACTGCTCAATGAAATAAAAGAGGATACAAACAAATGGAAGAACACTCCATTCTCATGGATAGGAAGAATCGATATTGTGAAAATGGCCATAATGCCCAAGGTAATTTACAGATTCAATGCCATCCCCCTCAAGCTACCAATGACTTTCTTCACAGAGTTGGAAAAAAACTACTTTAAAGTTCATATGGAACCAAAAAAGAGCCCGCATTGCCAAGTCAATCCTAAGCCAAAAGAACAAAGCTGGAGGCATCACGCTACCTGACTTCAAACTATACTACAAGGATACAGTAACCAAAACAGCATGGCGCACTGGTACCAAAACAGAGATATAGACCAATGGAACAGAACAGAGCCCTCAGAAATAATGCCACACATCTACAACTATCTGATCTTTGACAAAACTGACAAAAACACGAAATGGGGAAAGGATGCCCTAGTTAACAAATGGTGCTGGGAAAACCGGCTAGCCATATGTAGAAAGCTGAAACTGGATCCCTTCCTTACACCTTACACAAAAATTAATTCAAGATCGATTAAAGGATTAAATGTTAGACCTAAAACCATAAAAACCCTAGAAGAAAACCTAGGCAATAGCATTCAGGACACTAGGGATGAGTAAGGACTTCATGTCTAAAACACCAAAAGCAATGGCAACAAAAGCCAAATTGACAAATGGAATCTAATTAAATAAAGAGCTTCTGCACAGCAAAAGAAACTACCATCAGAGTGAACAGGCAACCTACAAAATGGGAGAAAATGTTTGCAATCTACTCATCTGACAAAGGGCTAATATCCAGAATCTATAATGAACTCAAACAAATTTACAAGAAAAAAACAAACAACCCCATCAAAAAGTGGGCAAAGCATATGAACAGATGTTTCTCAAAAGAAGACATTTATGCAGCCAACAGACACATGAAAAAATGCTCACCATCACTGGCCATCAGAGAAATGCAAATCAAAACCACAATTTGATACCATCTCACACCAGCTAGAATGGTGATCATTAAAAAGTCAGGAAACAACAGGTGCTGGAGAGGATGTGGAGAAATAGGAACACTTATACAGTGTGGGTGGGACTGTAAACTAGTTCAACCATTGTGGAAGACAGTGTGGTGATTCCTCAAGGATCTAGAACTAGAAATACCATTTGACCCAGCAATCCCATTACTGGGTATATACCCAAAGGACTATAAATCATGCTACTATAAAGACACATGCACACGTATATTTATTGTAGCACCACTCACAATAGCAAAGACTTGGAACCAACCCAAATGTGCAACAATGATAGACTGGATTAAGAAAATGTGGCATATATACACCATGGAATACTATGCAGCCATAAAAATGATGAGTTCACGTCCTTTGTAGGACATGGATGAAGCTGGAAACCATTATTCTCAGCAAACTATCGTAAGGACAAAAAACCAAACACCGCATCTTCTCACTCATAGGTGGGAATTGAACAATGAGAACACTTGGACACAGGAAGGGGAACATCACACACTGGGGCCTGTTGTGGGGTGGGGGGAGGGGGGAGGGATAGCATTAGGAGATATACTTAATGTAAATGACGAGTTCATGGGTGCAGCGCACCAACAAGGCACATGTATACATATGTAACAAACCTGCATGTTGGGCACATGTACCCTAGAACTTAAAGTATAATAACTATGTATATATATATATATATATATATATATATATATATATATATATATAATTTGCATCTTACCTAGCTTCCACTATGAGCAAGAGAATACATTTGAGACAAAGCTCTTCAGGATTATGACCAAGTACAACTTATTCCATTAGGACAAAACTTTCCATGTGAAGCTAACTGACCCCCTGTGGATCTTTAAATCAGAACATCGACTTCATTAACTCTGCACATGAATCAAGAAAATTACTGGTTCAGATCTGCCAAATAAGAGTAACTGTCACATTAAAAAATAATGTTTAGAACAAAATAATCTATACGTACCACAGTTAACATTTGTCTGATTTTGATATACTCACTTCATCATTTCAGAAACATGAACATTTAGCCCACCAAGACCAAAGTGGTAGGTGATCTCCCCACTGTCAACTGTGTACAACAGAGCTATGTTAGAATCTTGGACTTGGTTCTCTTCTTACAATTATTGACATTTTTTGTGATTAAATTTTCCATAAATTAATGTATTGAAATTCATTTATCTTTTCAATGAGTAAAACAGAGCTATTAAAAAGCACCAAGAGAGAGGAGGAGGAGGAGCCAAGATGGCCGAATAGGAACAGCTCCGGTCTACAGCTCCCAGCGTGAGCGACGCAGAAGACGGGTGATTTCTGCATTTCCATCTGAGGTACCGGGTTCATCTCACTAGGGAGTGCCAGACAGTGGGCGCAGGCCAGTGGGTGCACGTACCGTGCGCGAGCCGAAGCAGGGCGAGGCATTGCCTCACCTGGGAAGCGCAACGGGTCAGGGAGTTCCCTTTCCGAGTCAAAGAAAGGGGTGACGGACGCACCTGGAAAACTCGGGTCACTCCCACCCGAATATTGCGCGTTTCAGACCGGCTTAAAAAACGGCGAACCACGAGACTATATCCCACACCGGGCTCGGAGGGTCCTACGCCCTCGGAATCTCGCTGATTGCTAGCACAGCAGTCTGAGATCAAACTGCAAGGCAGCAGCGAGGCTGGGGGAGGGGCGCCCGCCATTGCCCAGGCTTGCTTAGGTAAACAAAGCAGCCAGGAAGCTCGAACTGGGTGGAGCCCACCACAGCTCAAGGAGGCCTGCCTGCCTCTGTAGGCTCCACCTCTGGGGGCAGGGCACAGACAAACAAAAAGACAGCAGTAACCTCTGCAGACTTAAATGTCGCTGTCTGACAGCTTTGAAGAGAGCAGTGGTTCTCCCAGCACGCAGCTGGAGATCTGAGAACGGGCAGACTGCCTCCTCAAGTGGGTCCCTAACCCCTGACCCCCCAGCAGCCTAACTGGGAGGCACCCCCCAGCAGGGGCACACTGACACCTCACACGGCAGGGTATTCCAACAGACCTGCAGCTGAGGGTCCTGTCTGTTAGAAGGAAAACTAACAAACAGAAAGGACATCCACACCGAAAACCCATCTGTACATCACCATCATCAAAGACCAAAAGTAGATAAAACCACAAAGATGGGGAGAAAACAGAACAGAAAAACAGGAAACTCTAAAATGCAGAGCGCCTCTCCTCCTCCAAAGGAACGCAGTTCCTCACCAGCAACGGAACAAAGCTGGATGGAGAATGATTTTGACGAGCTGAGAGAAGAAGGCTTCAGACGATCAAATTACTCTGAGCTACGGGAGGACATTCAAACCAAAGGCAAAGAAGTTGAAAACTTTGAAAAAAATTTAGAAGAATGTATAACTAGAATAACCAATACAGAGAAGTGCTTAAAGGAGCTGATGGAGCTGAAAACCAAGGCTCGAGAACTACGTGAAGAATGCAGAAGCCTCAGGAGCCGATGCGATCAACTGGAAGAAAGGGTATCAGCAATGGAAGATGAAATGAATGAAACGAAGCGAGAAGGGAAGTCTAGAGAAAAAAGAATAAAAAGAAATGAGCAAAGCCTCCAAGAAATATGGGACTATGTGAAAAGACCAAATCTACGTCTGATTGGTGTACCTGAAAGTGATGCGGAGAATGAAACCAAGTTGGAAAACACTCTGCAGGATATTATCCAGGAGAACTTCCCCAATCTAGCAAGGCAGGCCAACGTTCAGATTCAGGAAATACAGAGAACGCCACAAAGATACTCCTCGAGAAGAGCAACTCCAAGACACATAATTGTCAGATTCACCAAAGTTGAAATGAAGGAAAAAATGTTAAGGGCAGCCAGACAGAAAGGTCGGGTTACCCTCAAAGGGAAGCCCATCAGACTAACAGCGGATCTCTCGGCAGAAACCCTACAAGCCAGAAGAGAGTGGGGGCCAATATTCAACATTCTTAAAGAAAAGAATTTTCAACCCAGAATTTCATATCCAGCCAAACTAAGCTTCATAAGTGAAGGAGAAATAAAATACTTTACAGACAAGCAAATGCTGACCGATTTTGTCACCACCAGGCCTGCCCTAAAAGAGCTCCTGAAGGAAGCGCTAAATATGGAAAGGAACAACCGGTACCAGCCGCTGCAAAATCATGCCAAAATGTAAAGACCATCAAGACTAGGAAGAAACTGCATCAACTAACGAGCAAAATCACCAGCTAACATCATAATGACAGGATCAAATTCACACATAACAATATTAACTTTAAATGTAAATGGACTAAATTCTCCAATTAAAAGACACAGACTGGCAAGTTGGATAAAGAGTCAAGACCCATCAGTGTGCTGTATTCAGGAAACCCATCTCACGTACAGAGACACACATAGGCTCAAAATAAAAGGATGGAGGAAGATCTACCAAGCCAATGGAAAACAAAAAAAGGCAGGGGTTGCAATCCTAGTCTCTGATAAAACAGACTTTAAACCAACAAAGATCAAAAGAGACAAAGAAGGCCATTACATAATGGTAAAGGGATCAATTCAACAAGAGGAGCTAACTATCCTAAATATTTATGCACACAATACAGGAGCACCCAGATTCATAAAGCAAGTCCTGAGTGACCTACAAAGAGACTTAGACTCCCACACATTAATAATGGGAGACTTTAACACCCCACTGTCAACATTAGACAGATCAACGAGACAGAAAGTCAACAAGGATACCCAGGAATTGAACTCAGCTCTGCACCAAGCGGACCTAATAGACATCTACAGAACTCTCCACCCCAAATCAACAGAATATACATTTTTTTCAGCACCACACCACACCTATTCCAAAATTGACCACATAGTTGGAAGTAAAGCTCTCCTCAGCAAATGTAAAAGAACAGAAATTATAACAAACTATCTCTCAGACCACAGTGCAATCAAACTAGAACTCAGGATTAAGAATCTCACTCAAAGCCGCTCAACTACATGGAAACTGAACAACCTGCTCCTGAATGACTGCTGGGTACATAATGAAATGAAGGCAGAAATAAAGATGTTCTTTGAAACCAACGAGAACAAAGACACAACATACCAGAATCTCTGGGACGCATTCAAAGCAGTGTGCAGAGGGAAATTTATAGCACTAAATGCCCACAAGAGAAAGCAGGAAAGATCCAAAATTGACACCCTAACATCACAATTAAAAGAACTAGAAAAGCAAGAGCAAACACATTCAAAAGCTAGCAGAAGGCAAGAAATAACTAAAATCAGAGCAGAACTGAAGGAAATAGAGACACAAAAAACCCTTCAAAAAATTAATGAATCCAGGAGCTGGTTTTTTGAAAGGATCAACAAAATTGATAGACCACTAGCAAGACTAATAAAGAAAAAAAGAGAGAAGAATCAAATAGACGCAATAAAAAATGATAAAGGGGATATCACCACCGATCCCACAGAAATACAAACTACCATCAGAGAATACTACAAACACCTCTACGCAAATAAACTAGAAAATCTAGAAGAAATGGATACATTCCTCGACACATACACTCTCCCAAGACTAAACCAGGAAGAAGTTGAATCTCTGAATAGACCAATAACAGGAGCTGAAATTGTGGCAATAATCAATAGTTTACCAACCAAAAAGAGTCCAGGACCAGATGGATTCACAGCCGAATTCTACCAGAGGTACAAGGAGGAACTGGTACCATTCCTTCTGAAACTATTCCAATCAATAGAAAAAGAGGGAATCCTCCCTAACTCATTTTATGAGGCCAGCATCATTCTGATACCAAAGCCTGGCAGAGACACAACCAAAAAAGAGAATTTTAGACCAATATCCTTGATGAACATTGATGCAAAAATCCTCAATAAAATACTGGCAAACCGAATCCAGCAGCACATCAAAAAGCTTATCCACCATGATCAAGTGGGCTTCATCCCTGGGATGCAAGGCTGGTTCAACATACGCAAATCAATAAATGTAATCCAGCATATAAACAGAGCCAAAGACAAAAACCACATGATTATCTCAATAGATGCAGAAAAAGCCTTTGACAAAATTCAACAACCCTTCATGCTAAAAACTCTCAATAAATTAGGTATTGATGGGACATATTTCAAAATAATAAGAGCTATCTATGACAAACCCACAGCCAATATCATACTGAATGGGCAAAAACTGGAAGCATTCCCTTTGAAAACTGGCACAAGACAGGGATGCCCTCTCTCACCGCTCCTATTCAACATAGTGTTGGAAGTTCTGGCCAGGGCAATCAGGCAGGAGAAGGAAATAAAGGGTATTCAATTAGGAAAAGAGGAAGTCAAATTGTCCCTGTTTGCAGACGACATGATTGTTTATCTAGAAAACCCCATCGTCTCAGCCCAAAATCTCCTTAAGCTGATAAGCAACTTCAGCAAAGTCTCAGGATACAAAATCAATGTACAAAAATCACAAGCATTCTTATACACCAACAACAGACAAACAGAGAGCCAAATCATGAGTGAACTCCCATTCACAATTGCTTCAAAGAGAATAAAATACCTAGGAATCCAACTTACAAGGGATGTGAAGCACCTCTTCAAGGAGAACTACAAACCACTGCTCAAGGAAATAAAAGAGGATACAAACAAATGGAAGAACATTCCTTGCTCATGGGTAGGAAGAATCAATATCGTGAAAATGGCCATACTGCCCAAGGTAATTTACAGATTCAATGCCATCCCCATCAAGCTACCAATGACTTTCTTCACAGAATTGGAAAAAACTACTTCAAAGTTCATATGGAACCAAAAGAGAGCCCGCATCGCCAAGTCAATCCTAAGCCAAAAGAACAAAGCTGGAGGCATCACACTACCTGACTTCAAACTATACTACAAGGCTACAGTAACCAAAACAGCATGGTACTGGTACCAAAACAGAAATATAGATCAATGGAACAGAACAGAGCCCTCAGAAATAACGCCGCTTACCTACAACTATCTGATCTTTGACAAACCTGAGAAAAACAAGCAATGGGGAAAGGATTCCCTATTTAATAAATGGTGCTGGGAAAACTGGCTAGCCATATGTAGAAAGCTGAAACTGGATCCCTTCCTTACACCTTATACAAAAATCAATTCAAGATGGATTAAAGATTTAAACGTTAGACCTAAAACCATAAAAACCCTAGAAGAAAACCTAGGCATTACCATTCAGGACATAGGCGTGGGCAAGGACTTCATGTCCAAAACACCAAAAGCAATGGCAACAAAAGACAAAATTGACAAATGGGATCTAATTAAACTAAAGAGCTTCTGCACAGCAAAAGAAACTACCATCAGAGTGAATAGGCAACCTACAACATGGGAGAAAATTTTCGCAACCTACTCATCTGACAAAGGGCTAATATCCAGAATCTACAGTGAACTCAAACAAATTTACAAGAAAAAAACAAACAACCCCATCAAAAAGTGGGCGAAGGACATGAACAGGCACTTCTCAAAAGAAGACATTTATGCAGCCAAAAAACACATGAAAAAATGCTCATCATCACTGGCCATCAGAGAAATGCAAATCAAAACCACTATGAGATATCATCTCACCCCAGTTAGAATGGCAATCATTAAAAAGTCAGGAAACAACAGGTGCTGGAGAGGATGTGGAGAAATAGGAACACTTTTACACTGTTGGTGGGACTGTAAACTAGTTCAACCATTGTGGAAGTCAGTGTGGCGATTCCTCAGGGATCTAGAACTAGAAATACCATTTGACCCAGCCATCCCATTACTGGGTATATACCCAAATGACTATAAATCATGCTGCTATAAAGACACATGCACACATATGTTTATTGCGGCATTATTCACAATAGCAAAGACTTGGAACCAACCCAAATGTCCAACAATGATAGACTGGATTAAGAAAATGTGGCACATATACACCATGGAATACTATGCAGCCATAAAAAATGATGAGTTCATATCCTTTGTAGGGACATGGATGAAATTGGAAACCATCATTCTCAGTAAACTATCGCAAGAACAAAAAACCAAACACCGCATATTCTCACTCATAGGTGGGAATTGAACAATGAGATCACATGGACACAGGAAGGGGAATATCATACTCTGGGGACTGTGGTGGGGAGGGGGGAGGGGGGAGGGATAGCATTGGGAGATATACCTAATGCTAGATGACGAGTTAGTGGGTGCAGCGCACCAGCATGGCACATGTATACATATGTAACTAACCTGCACAATGTGCACATGTACCCTAAAACTTAAAGTATAATAAAAAATAAAAAATAAAACAAAACAAAACAAAAAAAAAAAAAAAAAAAAAAAAGCACCAAGAAAGACTTCCTTTCAGAATTTAGCAAGAATGTGCTGTAATTGATTGCTCATGAGTGATATCTGTTTTCTGCCTTGTATTCGGTCTTGTTTTGACTAGGCAACAATTTCATTCACCTTGTGCCAGGACAGAGCTTTGTCTTCTGGAGTGTGAATTGTCACAAAAAAATAATGGTTCTGTAATTCCATGTAGATATGATTTAGTTCCCAGACACATAAAATGACACAGGGAACTAATTCATATATACATGGAATTACAGACTGTATGCTTTGAGGTTGAAATTTTGCAAATGATTGCTCTGTTAGAAATATGATTTAAAAGGATTTTATCTTCAGTTGGTTGTTTCAACAATTTGTGTATTATGAGGCAGATATCGAGCTGTCTTACAGATGTACTGAAAACTCCAAAGTCTTTCCAGTCAACCTGTCTATAGTGACCTTTATTTTCCCCTACATTTAAAGATTTCCAAAATCAATTCAGTCAGTATTTATTGACACTCAACCTGGTTCTGCTCTAACTTGAGTGTCTCAGTTAGCTACAGGGTGTCCATTTTGTCTATAAGTTAGGGTATAATTGAACTACTAAAATCTCTATATATGTATTTTACTCATCTTTGTTCTCCCCATAGTTGTTGGAACATTGTTGAGTGTCAATAAATATTGACCAAATTAATTACTCTTTAGTCAAAATTCTTACATATTTGACTTTAGGAAGGGTGGCATGACTAGCAGAGAGAAGGAGGCTTTAATAAGCCAGACTGACTGACATGGGCAAATAAAACTTTGGTGGTATTAGGATGACTTATAGAAAGTGGTGATGGGGTAAGAAGAGGTCCCTCTTTTAAGGGCCAAACGAGTTTTAGAAGCCATGTGTTTATAATCTATAAACAATTATAAACTCAATATTTCTGAATTAAGTAAACATAAAATGATGAAAGAAATGTATGCTCTCTAAATGTGAATCCAGTACAAAATACAATCCATAACTCACAGAAATATTTTATGATAGGATAAAAATTTATAATTATCTGTATAAGCATAGTTGTTAGAAATTGCATTATTTAATCCAATGACTAGAGAGCTTGGGTCAAACATAAGCTAGCTTTAACTATTGTGAAGGTAGTAATTTGGAAGAGGTTTCAATTATAACTACAAAAGAAAGAAAAATGGATGGAAGGCAAAAGGAGAATATTGGGAGAGTGTTCTAATTTCAGAATTTCTTTACTTTGAAGATATTTCCAGGCAGACATAATAAATTCACAGTCACTGGAGACATTAGCTGGACAATAGCTGTCACAGATTCCAAAGATAGGACTCAAGCATCTGCTGATGTTTGAAATACATGACATTTAAAGAAAATATTATTGAACCCTGATATTTTAAGGTGTTTTTCATACTTTTCTCACCCATTTTGTGATTTAAAGGAATAGCATAAGGATCACAGGTTGTTTATTGAAGCATAATAATCGTGTGGTCCTTTCTAAGAGTTCTAATAGAAAATAATTCCCTGAAAGTTAGTATCTTTTTAAAAAGCATATCTAGTTCAAGACTTAATAGTCTACGTATTATGGAAAGTATCAGGGTTGTCATGACAACTGGATGGAAAATTTAGTAAATGTAATTTATTCCACATAATGCAGTATTCTCTTCCTTCCTGTTTGTTTAAAAAATAATTTCATGAGAAATCCATAGTCTGCATTTAAATAGCCTGAAGAATGTCTAAAAAAATACACTCCAAAGTTAAATAAGACCTTAAAGGAAATGTATCTTATTCTGTCAAAATCTGGTACTATAGTTCTGACTTTACCTCTTTCTCCTCCAAGTCAAGTTAGTGCCCTGGACATTGAAACTAGTATGCATAACCCCAGGCTTCAATTAAGCTCAGGAGGAATTCTTCTTGGCTTAGATTTTGCTGAGCATAAAAATTAGGTTAATCTTATAGAAAGGATTCAGAAGAAAATTTGAAATACTGAAGTGAATTGTATAATTCAATTTAAAATATACAGAGGGCAGACTGAGACACCAGAAATGTAATGAAAGCTTAGACCATAGCAAAAAGAATCACACAGAGTATATTATTATGAAAGTGTTTATTGAAATAAATAATTTAGAATTCAATCTAATTATATTCTGCGTGTTTACTAGGGGGAAAAATTTTACCAAATAGAATCCTATCATATCTATATATTTTTATCACATCATATAAACCTAGTTGACTATATCAATGAAGCCAACAAATTTTTATATATTTTTCTTATACTAGTATATATACACAATAATGAAAACTAGTAGGAGAAACCTCGATTATGGCCAGATATAATTTACACAATATAAGCACTCTTGTTTTCTTTTCCTCTAATTGAGTGAAATATAAAAATTCAGTGAACCAGGAAATGCAGATGTGCTCACATGTATCTCCATCTTTCCTTAGAGGAAGAGCTAGAATTTTGGTTATGCATATACCTGATTCTTCACACAAAAATTTATGTTTCATTATTTATGAAAAGCTGAGAAGTATAAGATGATTCTTCCTGAGAAGTATAAGATTCTTTATAATCTATGTGAAACTTTTCAGTTATTCTACACTGACTATCTTAATTCTGCCTATTCTGGAATAGAGAAAAATAAATATAATAAAGTGGTTTTGTATCTGACAAGAAGAAAATATATAGGTTTCTATGAAATATTTATAAACAATTAAATTTCTATGATAGATTATTAAATAGTATACAGTCATTAAATATCAGGTAAATTGTGATTTTCTCTGTAGTGTTTGTAGAAAATTTGCTGAATTATATTAGAATGAAAAATTATGAGAAAATGTCATTTCTTTTCCACGGAGCTTTTCCTTTTATTTTTCAGGAAATCATGTGATTTAGTTGTTAAATCTCAAATTCTTAAGCCAAATTGACTGCTTTTAAATGCTAGCTCAATCATAACCTAGACATATTATCTTTGTCAAATCGTATATCTTTATATCTCAGTTTTCTCTTTGGTCAATATATAAACATCAACCTCAAGGTGTTGTTTTGAAAATTAAATGAGTTGATACACTTAAAGTCCTTGGAAAAATGTCTCAAGGCAGTAGCATAAAGATTAGATCTTATATTTATCTTTGTTATGTACTTTGCATCAGCATTATATGTTCTGAAAACAAGAATTAGAAATGCTTTTATCTACAAATTCTGGCCGTGTCTTACCACTGAAAGATATTTATATTTTTAACAAAAATTCTAAGGCAAAGGGGAAATGTCAGCAATATTTTTCCCTCAGCAGAAATATCAATTCAAACAATTATGCATGTACAAAAATACCTTTAGAAAAGCTAATGAAAGCAGGTGAGGAATCACAGATCACAGCACCCGGGTGTACACAGAAAAAAAAAAAAAAAAACAAGAGCATAGAAAGGACAGTTTTGCATTACCCACATCAACCCTCCCCCAACCCTGGGCAGCACAGACTGAAAAGAGATACCCTGTGCTTGAGGGAAGGAGAAGACAAGCATCTGACTCTTCCTTTAACCCCTACACTGGGCCTACACACATAAAACCCAGTGCTGCATAGACCTCTAACACTCCCAGACTCTAGGATGGTACCTGTGGACTTCAAGCCAATTCTGGCATCAATCTGGATTCCACAATTCCAGGCTCCAGGCCCATGAGGTGCATTTAGTCTCCAGAATGCTCTATTGCTAGGCCATCCTCAGGGATCCCAGCCTCCAGACTGTCTCCAACACATGGATAGCCCCCATGACAACAGATTTTGGGCCCATCCCAGCAACACGTCAACCCTGTTGCCCTAATTATCAGGCTGGCAGCCATGGAGCCCGCCTCCAGGCTTGTCCTTACAAATACAGGACATAGGCTCATCCAGGGTGAAGCCAGCCCATACAGTCCCTGGATGATGCTAGAAACAGTTCAGCACACCTGACATCAAACACAAGGTGGGCACCCGTGGACACAAGCTCTGGACTGGTCCCTGTGATCCTTGTGATGCCATACTGTAGCAGACCCAAGGTCCAAGCCTGTCTCAGTAAGCTCACTCGTGGACTTCTCCCCATGAACTCAGGTTTCATGACAGCTCCTGTGTACCTAGGTCCCAGGCTGATCCCTGAAGCCCTAGGACCCAGGGCAGTCCTAGTGGCATCAGGCATCAGCAAGCACCTACGATCCTAGACTTCAAGCCAGCCCCTGTGGACCTTTGGTTCCATGTCAGCTTCAGCATCAAGCTGACGCTAGGCTGTGGAAGACCCAGAGTTCAGGCCTGCTTCACTAGGCCCATAGTTAGGGCTCACTGCAGTAAACACCAGCGCCAGGTTGGACCCTGTGGATGAAAGCTCCAAAACCATCCTTTCAGACCCAGGCCAGCCCTAATGAAGTTAAAATCCAGGCCTGTCATCATATGTTCTTACCAGACCTGCTGCAGTGCCAGACCAGCTTTCATGGATTCTTGCTCCAAACCAATTTCATTGAACCTAAGCTGCAGAACCATCTTGGTGCTTAGATAACTCCTGCAGACAGGCTCAAGTTACAGCCTACTGCTACATCAGTACCTGTAGACTCAGGCTTCAGGTTGGACCCCACTGATACAGAATTCAGGCCTAGTCTTGTGGATCCAGGCTTCAGGGCTATCCCTGCAGACCCAGTGAACAGGTCTACCCCAGTGAATATAGGCTTCAGGTCTCACCTCACACACCCAAGTACCTGATCTACTTACCTACGAACCCAGACAAGCATACGGCCACTCTGTCTGAGGACTGACGTAACAAGCTCACTCTTGAACCACACCAGATATTCTGCCTAGAATCTCTAGATGTGCTAATTAGTGAAGGGCTTTCCCAGACAAAGACATTCTGCAGAATGAAAGGAGTCCCTAGTTCTTCACATGTGCAAACATCATGTAAAGCAACAAGAAGCATAAAATGGCAAGTAGATATAACATTACCAAAAATCCCCACAATAATCTCCCAGTGGTTTACCCCAAAGAAATGAAGACATACTAAATGCCTGACTAACAAAGAATTCAAAGTAAATGTATAAAGGAAGCTCAACAAACTTCAGGAAAATACAGAAAAACAATTTAATTAGATTAGGAAAACAAACAAAAAAACACATTAAAAAATTAACAGATAAATTAAAATGATATATTAAAAATATCAAACAAAAATTCTGGAGCTGAAAAATACAATGAATAAAATAAAAATTCAATGGAGAGCAACAATAGCAGAATTGATCAAGCACAAGAATAACTCTGTGAACTCAGAGAAAGGTTATTTGAAAATATACAGGGAGAGTAAAAAATAATAAAGAGGAATAACAAAAGCTTATAGAATCTATGAGACAGCATCAAAAACACAAATGTTGAATTTACGCATATGTTAAAAAACAGAGAAATAAAAAGAGGTTAAAAGCTTATTTAAATAAAAAATAGCAGAAAAGTTTCCAAATTTGGAGAAAGGTATAGTATAGGGAGATAAAAGTCTCCAATCAGATTCAGTTTAAGAAGTATTATACCAACACATATTATTATCCAATTGTCAAATCAACATCAAAGACAGAATTCTAAAAATAGCAAAAGAAGATATGCAAATAACATATAAGTGAGTTCAATAAGGCTAGAAGTGGAATTTTCAGCAGAGATCTTACTGGCCAAGAGAGAGTGAGATGATATTTTCAAAGTGCTACAGTGAAAAACAAAAACAAAACAAAACATAACAACAACAACAAAAACCCTGTCAACCAAAAATATTCTATTTAGCAAAGCTGTCTTTCAGAAATGAAGGGGAGATAAAGACTTTTCCAACCAAAAGTTGGTGGAGCTCACTACCATCAGACCTGAATTACAAGAAATGTTAAGGGACGTTCAATAAACTGAAAGAAAAGAATGCTAAATAGTAACACAAAAATACGTGAAAATATAAAACTCACTGGTATCAGTCAATACAGTCATATTCACTATACCTTAATAGTGTAATGGTGGTGTGTAAAACCCTTATGTCTATAATATGAAGGTTAATCTATAGTTTAAGGGATACACAATATTAAAGATGTAAATTGTGATATCAAAAATTTTAACGGTGAGGAAGGCAGTAAAGTGTAAAGTTCTTTATGTGATCAAAGTTAAGTTGTTATCAGCTTAAAATAGCCTGTTTTATAGACAGAAGAAGATTTTTGCAAGTGCCGACAAAGCAAAAACCTATGGTGGATAGACTGCAGATAAAAAGTAAGGAATCTAAGTGTATTTGTGAAAAAAATACGTAATTACAAAGGAAGACAGCAAGAGAGAAAGAAAAAAATGGATCTACCAAAAAAAAAAAAAAAAAAGAAACAGAACACAATTAACAAAATGGTGGTAGTAAGTCCTTACTTCTCAATAATCACCTTCAAGTAAATGAATTAAATCATCCAATGAAAAAACAGAGTGGCTGAAAGAATACAAAACAAGACCCAGCTGTATGCTATCTAGAAGAGAATCAATTCAATTATAAGGAAAGAGATTGAAAGTGAAGGGACAGAACAAAATATCTTATGCAAATGGAAAAAAAGTGAACAAGAATAGCTATACTTACATCAGACAAAATAGGAGTTAAAAGTCTTAAAGCAAGACAAATAAGGTCATTATATAATGATAAAGAGGTCAATTCATCAAGTGAATATAACAATTGTAAATATATACAGATGATACTCAATTTACAACAGTTGGACTTAAAATTTTTTTCTTTACAATGGTTAAACATTGAAACACGTTCAGTAGAAACTGCTTTGAGTACCTATACAACCATTCTATTTAGTATTTTTTGTATAGTATTCAATAAATTACATGAAATATTGAATACTTTATTATAAAATAGGCTTATGTTAGATGATTTTACCCAACTGTCAGCTAATGTAAATGTTCTGAGCACATTTAAGTTAAGGTAGGCTAAGCTGTGATGTTGATAGGTTAGGTATATTAACTGCACTTTTATTATGATACTTTCAACTTATGATGAGCTTACCGGGATATAACTCTATCATAAATTGGGCATCATCTGTATATAGCCAACATTTGAATACCTAAATATACAATTCAAATATTAAATCTGAAGGAAGAAATAATCTGCAATACAATATTAGTGGGGGATTTAAATACCCTACGTTTAGCAATGGATGGATCATCCAGACAGGAAATCAGTACGAAAACGTGAAACTTAAAAAATAATTTAGACCAAATGGAACTAACAGGGATAAACAAAAAATGTTATCCAAATCAGCAGACTACACATTCTTCTCAAGCATGTATGGAACGTCCCTAAGAAGAGGTTATATGTTAGGTCAAAAAACAAGTTGTAATAAATTTGTAAATATTTATATCTCTTAAACTGAGTTAAAGATTGTCACTCAATCTGTTCCTCCCAGTCAATTTTATGTTGTGTTGGATCCGTTTAGTTATTCTAGTTAAGTTCATTTTTCACTCTAAAAAGTATCTCAATCATATATTTCCTCATTGCATAAACATATTGAGGGAGGCACTCTGGGATCAAGTAGCTGGTAGAAAGGTAGAAGAGTCCATATCAGTAGTTCTTAACTTGCATGCTGCAAACTACTTGGTATGCTGTCAATGGTAGATCTTAAATTTTGTTTTTGCTGTAGATAAATACATACGCATTTTGGCATATTTTTTCAGGTGATATATCTAGATGAGTGTTTTAGACATGCAATATAATGCATAATCTATCTTAATACAAGCAAACACTTCGTGACAATATTACATTGGTACAAAAAAGATTATATGCTTATTAGAACCTACAAGGGTGCTGAAATGTAAATACACAAAAACCCCTCATATATGGAGAGCAAACTTGTATAAGAGGAGACATGGAAAGACCACAAAGTAAATAATCTAACTGTAAATCTTTCTTGGTTAAGTAAAAAAAAGTTTTTCACAAACAGTAGTTTTATTTTTAACAGGAGATGTTTGTGAATTCACAGTTTTTAAAGTTTTAATATATATATCTAACAAATCTTAATACATCCGGAGGCAAATATTAATAAGAACATAGATTATATATACCATAAATATAAAGAAGTTAATCAAGTAGAAATATATAAAACAGGCCGGGTACAGTGACTCATGCCTGTAATCTCAGCACTTTGGGAGGCCAAGGCGGGTGGATTACCTTAAGTCAGGAGTTCGAGACCAGCCTCCCTAACACGGTGAAACCCTGTCTCTACTAAAAGTACAAAAGTATCTGGGTGTGGTGGCACATGCCTGTAATCCAAGCTACTCGGGAGGATGAGGCAGGAAAATTGCTTGAACCCTGGAGGCAGAGGTTGCAGTGAGCTGAGATTGCGCCATTGCACTCCAGCCTGGGCAACATGACTCCAAAAAAAAAAAAAAAAAAAAAAAAAAAGAAAGGAAGGAAGGAAGAAAGGAAGGAAACATTCAAGCCACAAAATTAGAAAATATACATTCTTTATAAGTATTCGGGAGAGCTTTCAAAATTTATTAAATACTTTTTTATGAATGAACTTCTAAAAACATTAAGAAATCAGTGTCATTCAGAACATGCTCAATTACTGAAAGCTACTAACACTAGGAAATAACAGCAAAAAAATAAACAAAGAAATACATAATACAAATGCTTGGACAACACATTTTTTAAAGTAATTCAGAAATCAAAGAAAATTATGTATTAAAATTAATTTCCATGTATGAGGGTTGAATGACAAAGCCCCTCCTTTCTGAAAGCAAGAGACACAACTAAAATAGCACTTGAAAAACAAGTCTTCAGTCCTAAATGCATAAATTAGAAAAGAAGAAAGTGAAAAAACAAAATGATGAGCAAAAATGTAAATCAACACATTAACAAAAAGAGAAACAAAGTAACATAAGAAAGATAAAAATAAAAATTAACAAAATAGAAAACAAAAATAAGCAATTTTATTCTTTCAAAGTATGATTAACACTAATAAACCTCAAATCAAGTTGATCAAGGCAGACTATGAGAGAGACAGAGTGAACAAGAATGGATATGCAAAGGGGGGTAGACAAAAATGAATAATATTTGGAATAATTAAATGGAGCTGAATTTAGATGCAATATGTACTAAATAAATCAGGGATGATATTAAATTTTTTATTACTTGAATGTTAAAGCTCATGTATGAATAAAACATTAAAGGTATTATTTTGGATTACCTAATAATCTAAGCAATTATGCTAAAACTAATTATCAGACTGTATAAATGATGCTGAAAATGTTTTACCAACTCCTTCTCATAATTTAGAAAAGATGTATTAATTTTTAAAAATCGTTGCTATAATCAATTGTTTTCTACCATATACATTTATATGTAGTCTATTCATTGCTGATTCAATTTCAGAGCTTGTTATTGGTCTGCTCAGGGAATCAGTTTCTTCCTAGGTCAGGCTTGGGAGGGAGTATGTGTCCAGGAATTTGTCCATCTCTTCTAGATTTTCTATCTTGCATGCATAGAGGTCTTCATAATAGTTTCTGATGGTTATTTTTGTCTCTGTGGGGTCAGTGGTAACATTCCCTTCATCATTTCTAATTGTGCTTATTTGAGTCTTCTCTTTTTCTTTTCTATTAGTCTAGCTAGTGACCTATCTATCACATTAATGTTTTGAAAAAACCAATTCCTGACTTCATTGATCTTTTGAATGGCTTTTTTGTGTCTTGATTTCCTTCAGTTCACCTCTGGTTTTTGTTACTTTTTGTCTTCTGCTAAGTTTGGGATTGATCTGTTCTTGCTTCTCTAATTATTTCAGTAGTGGTGTTAGGTTGTTAGTTTGAGATCTTTTTAACATTTTGATGTGGGCATTTACTGCTATGAATTTCCCTCTTAACATTGCCTTCCTTGGCTGTGTCCCAGAGATAGTGGTATGTTGTATCTTTGTTCTCATTAGTTTCAAATAAATTCTTGATTTATGTCTTAATTTCATTATTTACCCAAAAGTCATTAAAAGGCACGTTGTTTAATTTCTATGTAAGTGTGTGATTTTTGAGTGATTTTCTTTGCCTTGACTTCTATTTTTATTGCACTGTGGTATGAGATTGTGTTTGCTATGATTTTGATTCTTTTGCATTTGCTGAGGATTATTTTATGTCCAATTATGTGGTCAATTTTAGAGTATGTGCCATGTGACAATGAGACAAATGTATATTCTGTTGTTTTGAGGTGGAGACTGGAGACTTCTGTAGAGGTTGATGAGATCCATTTGGTCCAATACCGAGTTCAGGTCCTGAATATGTTTGTTAATTTTCTGCCTCGATTATCTGTCTAATACCAGCAGTGGAGTGTTGACATGTTCACTATTATTGCGTGAGAATCTACGTCTCTTTGTAGGCCTCTAAGAACTTGCTTTATCAGTCTGGGTGCTCCTGTGTTGAGTGTATATATATTTACGATAGTTAGGTCTTCTTGTTGAATGAAATCCCTTACCATTATGTAATGTTCTTCTTTGTCTTTTTGACCTTTGTTGGTTGAATTAAAGGATGAATAAGTGTGAGTAACCATTTGACATACAAACTGCCTCTAAATTCCCAATGGCTGTCTTGTTGAATTGATGTTTCAGATTCAATAAGTGAATCGTTTCTTTTAATATTAATAATATTGTTCTTGTTGAATTCTCTCTCAGCTCTTGATGATTTACATTATAATGTTATCTCTTTCTTATTCTATTAAAAATCTTTATTACCAAGTTACAAAACTCACTTATGAGATGGTCATATTTAACTAGTTGGTTTGGAATTTTAAAATGTTTGTTCATCTCTGTTTTATAATATATTGAAAATTTTTTGGTCAATATTTATAATAAAAATCAATTTAAGAAACTAAAAATATTTCAATATTAACTGCTGTTACACAAAAATATTTCATATTTTTTATTATTTGCTTTGGACTTGATAGTTTACTTTTTAAAATAATATATCACATTTCTTTATTTCTAATCTTCATTTGGTAGGTAGAATAGTGCTGTACCCCAGTGATGTCTACATCCTAATACTCAAAACCTGTAATATACTCTAGGGTGCTATAGGTGACTTAGCTGATATGATTAAGATAAAGGATCTTCAGATGGGGAGCTGAACTTGGATTATCTGGGTGGTCACAATATAATTACATGGGTCCTTCAAAATAGGGAGGTAGAAGACGAGAATCAGAGGGATACTCGAGTATGGGAACTGATGTAAAATCGTTCCCTGAAAATCAAAGAGAAGGACTGGACTGAGAGCAAAGAAATGCAAAGAAATGTAGGCAGCCTCTAGAAGCCGGAAAAGGCAAGAAAGTGGACTCTCTCCTAGAGTACACAGAATGAATGCAGCCCCAGCGTCACCTTACTTATATTCCTGAGGGATTTGTGTAAGACACGTCTGACCTGCATAATTATAAAAGAATAAATTTGTATTTTTTGATAACAGTAAGTTTTAGTAATTGATCATGGCAGCAATAGAAAATTAATACACATACATTTTATAATTTTATTAGTGTTTTTTGACAGTTTTATCACTTGTGAAGTTACAATTAACTTTAATATGTAAAACTGTCTCTTCTTATAAACATAAGTTTTAAAAACTTTGAGCACTGTTAATCAATTTTTTTTATATCTTCAAATGTTCAAAACTCATATTCCACAATTTCTGATCAAGTGAATATACAAGACAGATAAAATTTTGAACTGCTTTTGTTGTTCTAGCACTACAGAATGCTCACTAAGGTCCTAATCTTTTTTCTTCTTTATTGTTTCAATTTTCAGTTCTTCAAACATTTTTAAGATTGCTTTGCTTTTTGTGTATAGTAGTAAATATAAAATTTATGAGACCAAAACTATGTGAATTGTTTTATTTTATATTTTAGTGTATTATCTAGATAAAATACCAGTTGTGACATATATTAATACCAGATCGAAGCATCCAGATATATATATATACACACACACACAAATATATGTTTGTAAACTCTGATTTTTAGACTTCCTTCATATTATTTTGTCTTCTACATAAAGTGCAAAAAAGTTTCTACATAAGTGTTTCTCTCTGAAATTTTTTTCTTCCAAAGTGCTAATAAATATTAATGGCATTTTCTAATTTTTACTTATTTATATTTCTTGATAAAATAATTTTCCAGAAGTTTTATTGCTTAAAATGTTTTATACTATGAACTGTATTGATTACATTTTGTCATTAGCTATGTGATTTAAAAGAATAGTTTTGAATCATTCTGTCTAAATACGCGAACATTATTTTCAACTTGTTATTACATACATTTTGAGTTCCATATAATTGAACATTAGCAACAATATCCCAGTAATTGTTGTTGAAATAAATATATTGATTTAAAATTTAGTTATTTCATTCTTACTCAGACACAGTGTCAAAGGATGTTCCAGGCGTTTATAAGTTTTGTACAGTATCAGGAAAAAAAAAAATCCAGTTTAAAGTTTATTTTTATTGCCCTTGATCCCTAAGATTTATGTTTGTGATATTTAAAAGGAGCAATAAGAAACTTAACAATCTTTATTGCTTTTCTGGCCCAGATTTTTATTTCTATCATAAATTCTTGAATGTCTTTAATGCCATTTACTTTAGAATTACAATGCATAAGCAATAAAGATAAAACTAAACAAAATAGACAAAATAACTATGCTGGAGTATAACTAATGATTTTTTAAAAAAACATAGAGTTTATAAAATATGTTCGACACAATTACATTGCCTATCATTACCAGATGAAGCTTACAGGTTAAACCACAAGTCACTATAATCATGTTCCCTTCCCTCTGGCAACACTATACAACAAACCCAGTGAAAGCAGGAGCGTCCATTTTACTTGTCTCGGACAAATTAAGAAGGGATATATGCCATTTCTGTACATAGGCATGAGAGCCTGTGCTTTTTATTTTCACTTCTGAGGCAGCTAACATTATCTCCAATAGCAATACCACCAGCAGCCTGGATCCCGGAAGAAGGACAGTGGTGGTGAGGAGCACAGTCCTAGCTGACTCACGAGGTACAAGGCTTGAGTTGAAAACTAATCTGTGCATTTAAAGTCACTGAAATTTTAGAGTTGTTTTAGCCACAGCAAAACCTAGCTTATTCTAACCAATGTGTGCTGCAAATTTTCTGTTATGTTCCTACAGAAGGAGATCCATTTATCAACAACCGTCAACTACCTACAACAATTAGCTTAAACTATGATCAGTCATATACACATATACAAAAAATCAGATATATAGATAATAGTAATGTATACACATGTACAACTAAGAGATACAAGAAAGGCTACTTTTTTACTACCAGATTTATAAAAGCCAAAATGGAAAAAAAATTGCCCATTAACAGTTAAATTTGTAAAAATATTGTAGTATAATTAAACATAGCACACTTTTATGTAATAAATAAGTAATGCAAACATCGGCATGGAAGAATCTCAAAAATAAAATGTTGCACAAAAGGATGTCACTCGGAAGACTGAGGTTAGAGAACCACTTGAGCCCAACAGTTCAGGGCTGCAGTGAGCTATGATTACGCCACTGCTCGCCAGCCTCCAGGACATACCAAGACCCGTCTCTAGAAATAAAAAGGATTGCAGATTCATAACATATAATTTAGTTTCTATGAGAAGTTAGAAAACATAAACAAGTGTATTACACTACTTAGGAATGCAAAGAGGCAGTAATTTTTCTTTAAGAAAGTAAGAAAGAAATTACTATGAAATTCAAGATAATTGTTTTCTTTAGGGGAAATAGAGGGACATAACTTAGGAAGGTACACAGAGGAAACTTTCATGGTGCTAGCAAAATCTTATTGCTTGACCCGTGTAATATTGTGCCGGTTTACTTTATCACTACTTAATATATTTTTATGATTTATGCATTATGTGCTTATGTATATGTGCGTATATGTATATTATATTTTGGGTTCTTTCTGAATCCAGCATGAAGAAGAGAAAAGACTAAGTACAACTAGATATCACTTTGGCTAGGCAATAGAGTCCCTGGCTAGGAAATAGAGTTCCTATCTCAGAAGCCGCTTTCCAACACAATATTGTATTAAAGAGGAGAAAATACAAATTTTGTCAGGTTAATTGCTTTTTTTGCTACAACCGTCTGTGTTCAAGTTCTTACCTCCTGTTTACTGGTATTTACCACTTAAGAACTTTATAGATTTCAATACCATTAGTACCAGGCTTGATAGGACGGCCCCATTTTAGTGAACACCAAGTAATCTTTCCTTTTTTTTTTTTTGAGAATCCGCCTTTTTTTTTGTTGTTGTTATACTTTAAGTTTTAGGGTATATGTGCACAATGTGCAGGTTAGTTACATATGTATACATGTGCCATGCTGGTGTGCTGCACCCATTAACTCGTCATTTAGCATTAGGTATATCTCCTAATGCTATCCCTCTGCCCTCCCCCCACCCCACAACAGTCCCCAGAGTGTGATGTTCCCCTTCCTGTGTCCATGTGTTTTCATTGTTCAATTCCCAGCTATGAGTGAGAATATGCGGTGTTTGGTTTTTTCTTCTTGCGATAGTTTACGGAGAATGATGATTTCCAATTTCTTCCGTGTCCCTACAAAGAATGTGAACTCACCATTTTTTATGGCTGCATAGTATTCCATGGTGTATATGTGCCACATTTTCTTAATCCAGTCTATCATTGTTGGACATTTGGGTTGGTTCCAAGTCTTTGCTATTGTGAATAGTGCCGCAATAAGCATACGTGTGCATGTGTTTTTGTAGCAGCATGATTTATAGTCCTTTGGGTATATACCCAGTAATGGGATGGCTGGGTCAAATGGCATTTCTAGTTCTAGATTCCTGAGGAATCGCCACACTGACTTCCACAATGGTTGAACTAGTTTACAGTCCCACCAACAGTGTAAAAGTGTTCCTATTTCTCCACATCCTCTCCAGCACCTGTAGTTTCCTGACTTTTTAATGATCGCCATTCTAACTGGTGTGAGATGGTATCTCATTGTGGTTTTGATTTGCATTTCTCTGATGGCCAGTGATGGTGAGCATTTTTTCATGTGTTTTTTGGCTGCATAAATGTCTTCTTTTGAGAAGTGTCTGTTCATGTCCTTCACCCACTTTTTGATGGGGTTGTTTGTTTTTTTCTTGTAAATTTGTTGGAGTTCATTGTAGATTCTGGATATTAGCCCTTTGTCAGATGAGTAGGTTGCAAAAATGTTCTCCCATTCTGTAGGTTGCCTGTTCACTCTGATGGTAGTTTCTTTTGCTGTGCAGAAGCTCTTTAGTTTAATTAGATTCCATTTGTCAATTTTGTCTTTTGTTGCCATTGCTTTTGGTGTTTTAGACATGAAGTCCTTGCCCATGCCTATGTCCTGAATGGTATTGCCTGGGTTTTCTTCTAGGGTTTTTATGGTTTTAGGTATAACGTTTAAGTCTTTAATCCATCTTGAAATAATTTTTGTATAAGGTGTAAGGAAGGAGTTTCAGCTTTCTACATATGGCTAGCCAGTTTTCCCAGCACCATTTATTAAATAGGGAATCCTTTCCCCATTGCTTATTTTTCTCAGGTTTGTCAAAGATCAGATATTTGTAGATATGTGGCGTTATTTCTGAGGGCTCTGTTCTGTTCCATTGATCTATATCTCTGTTTTGGTACCAGTACCATGCTGTTTTGGTTACTGTAGCCTTGTAGTATACTTTGAAGTCAGGTAGCATGATGCCTCCAGCTTTGTTCTTTTGGCTTAGGATTGACTTGGCGATGCGGGCTCTTTTTTGGTTCCATATTAATTTTAAAGTGGTTTTTTCCAGTTCTGTGAAGAAAGTCATTGGTAGCTTGATGGGGATGGCATTGAATCTATAAATTACCTTGGGCAGTATGGCCATTTTCACGATATTGATTCTTCCTACCCATGAGCATGGAATGTTCTTCCATTTGTTTGTGTCCTCTTTTATTTCATTGAGCAGTGGTTTGTAGTTCTCCTTGAAGAGGTCCTTCACATCCCTTGTAAGTTGGATTCCTAGGTATTTTATTCTCTTTGAAAAAATTGTGAATGGGAGTTCACTCATGATTTGGCTGGCTGTCTGTTATTGGTGTATAAGAATGCTTATGATTTTTATACATTGATTTTGTATCCTGAGACTTTGCTGAAGTTGCTTATCAGCTTAAGGAGATTTTGGGCTGAGACAATGGGGTTTTCTAGATGTACAAACAAGTCATCTGCAAACAGGGACAATTTGACTTCCTCTTTTCCTAATTGAATACCCTTGATTTCCTTCTCCTGCCTAATTGCCCTGGCCAGAACTTCCAACACTATGTTGAATAGGAGTGGTGAGAGAGGGCATCCCTGTCTTGTGCCAGTTTTCAAAGGGAATGCTTGCAGTTTTTGCCCATTCAGTATGATATTGGCTGTGGGTCTGTCATAGATAGCTCTTATTATTTTGAGATATGTCCCATCAATACCTAATTTATTGAGAGTTTTTAGCATGAAGGGCTGTTGAATTTTGTCAAAGGCCTTTTCTGCATCTATTGAGATAATCATGTGGTTTTTGTCTTTGGTTCTGTTTATATGCTGGATTACGTTTATTGATTTGGGTATGTTGAACCAGGCTTGCATCCCAGGGATGAAGCCCACTGGATCATGGTGGATAAGCTTTTTGATGTGCTGCTGGATTCGGTTTGCCAGTATTTTATTGAGGATTTTTGCATCAATGTTCATCAAGGATATTGGTCTAAAATTCTCTTTTTTGGTTGTGTCTCTGCCCAGCTTTGGTATCAGGATGATGCTGGCCTCATAAAATGAGTTAGGGAGAATTCCATCTTTTTCTATTGATTGGAATCATTTCAGAAGGAATGGTACCAGTTCCTCCTTGTACCTCTGGTAGAATTCAGCTGTGAATCCGTCTGGTCCTGGACTCTTTTTGGTTGGTAAGTTATTGATTATTGCCACAATTTCAGAGCCTGTTATTGGTCTATTCAGAGATTCAACTTCTTCCTGGTTTAGTCTTGGGAGGGTGTATGTGTCGAGGAATTTATCCATTTCTTCTAGATTTTCTAGTTTATTTGCGTAGAGGTGTTTGTAGTATTCTCTGATGGTAGTTTGTATTTCTGCGGGATCGGTGGTGATATCCCCTTTATCATTTTTCATTGCGTCTATTTGATTCTTCTCTCTTTTTTTCTTTATTAGTCTTGCTAGCGGTCTATCAATTTTGTTGATCCTTTCAAAAAACCAGCTCCTGGATGCATTAATTTTTTGAAGGGTTTTTTGTGTCTCTATTTCTTTCAGTTCTACTCTGATTATAGTTATTTCTTTCCTTCTGCTAGCTTTTGAATGTGTTTGCTCTTGCTTTTCTAGTTCTTTTAATTGTGATGTTAGGGTGTCAATTTTGGATCTTTCCTGCTTTCTCTTGTGGGCATTTAGTGCTATAAATTTCCCTCTACACGCTGCTTTGAATGTGTCCCAGAGATTCTGGTATGTTGTGTCTTTGTTCTTATTGGTTTCAAAGAATATATTTATTTCTGCCTTCCTTTCGTTATGTACGCAGTAGTCATTCAGGAGCAGGTTGTTCAGTTTCCATGTAGTTGAGCAGTTTTGAGTGAGTTTCTTAATCCCGAGTTCTAGTTTGATTGCACTGTGGTCTGAGAGACAGTTTGTTATAATTTCTGTTCTTTTACATTTGCTGAGGGGAGCTTTACTTCCAACTATGTGGTCAATTTTGGAATAGGTGTAGTGTGGTGCTGAAAAGAATGTATATTCTGTTGATTTGGGATGTAGAGTTCTGTAGATATCTATTAGGTCCACTTGGTGCAGAGCTGAGTTCAATTCCTGGGTATCCTTGTTAACTTTCTGTCTCGTTGATCTGTCTAACGTTGACAGTGGGGTGTTACAGTCTCCATTATTATTGCGTGGGAGTCTAAGTCTCTTTGTGGGTCACTCAGAACTTGCTTTATGAATCTGGGTGCTCCTGTATTGGGTGCATATATATTTAGGATAGTGTGCTCTTCTTGTTGAATTAATCCCTTTACCATTATGTAATGGCCTTCTTTGTCTCTTTTGATCTTTGTTGGTCTAAAGTCTGTTTTATCAGAGACTAGTATTGCAACCCCTGCCTTTTTCTGTTTTCCATTTGCTTGGTAGATCTTCCTCCATCCTTTTATTTTGAGTCTATGTGTGTCTCTGCAGGTGAGATGGGTTTCCTGAATACAGCACACTGATGGATCTTGACTCTTTATCCAATTTGCCAGTCTGTGTCTTTTAATTGGAGCATTTAGTCCATTTACATTTAAAGTTAATATAATTATGTGTGAATTTGATCCTGTCATGATGTTAGCTGGTTATTTTGCTCGTTAGTTTATGCAGTTTCTTCCTAGCCTTGATGGTCTTCACAATTTGACATGATTTTGCAGTGGCTGGTACCGGTTGTTCCTTTCCATGTTTAGTGCTTCCTTCAGGAGCTCTTTTAGGGCAGGCCTGGTGGTGACAAAATCTCTCAGCATTTGCTTGTCTGTAAAGGATTTTATTTCTCCTTCACTTATGAAGCTTAGTTTGGCTGGATATGAAATTCTGGGTTGAAAATTCTTTTCTTTAAAAATGTTGAATATTGGCCCCCACTCTCTTCTGGCTTGTAGAGTTTCTGCCGAGAGATCTGCTGTTAGTCTGATGGGCTTCCCTTTGTGGGTAACCCGACCTTTCTCTCTGGCTGCCCTTAACATTTTTTCCTTCATTTCAACTTTGGTGAATCTGACAATTATGTGTCTTGGAGTTACTTTTCTCGAGGAGTATCTTTGTGGCATTCTCTGTATTTCCTGAATCTGAATGTTGGCCTACCTTGCTAGATTGGGGAAGTTCTCCTGGATAATATCCCGCAGAGTGTTTCCCAACTTGGTTTCATTCTCCCCGTCATTTTCAGGTACACCAATCAGACGTAGAATTGGTCTTTTCACATAGTCCCATATTTCTTGGAAGCTTTGTTCGTTTCTTTTTATTCTTTTTTCTCTAAACTTCCCTTATCGCTTCATTTCATTCATTTCATCTTCCATCACTGATACCCTTTCTTCCAGTTGATCGCATCAGCTCCTGAGGCTTCTGCATTCTTCACATAGTTCTCGAGACTTGGCTTTCAGCTCCATCAGCTCCTTTAAGCACTTCTCTGTATTGGTTATTCTAGTTTTACATTCACCTAAATTTTTTTCAAAGTTTTCAACTTCTTTGCCTTTGGTTTGAATTTCCTCCTGTAGCTCGGAGTAGTTTGATCTTCTGAAGCCTTCTTCTCTCAACTCGTCAAAGTCATTCTCCGTCCAGCTTTGTTCCGTTGCTGATGAGGAACTGCGTTCCTTTGGAGGAGGAGAGGCGCTCTGCTTTTTAGAGTTTCCAGTTTTTCTGCTCTGTTTTTTCCCCATCTTTGTGGTTTTATCTACTTTTGGTCTTTGATGATGGTGATGTACAGATGGGTTTTTGGTGTGTATGTCCTTTCTGTTTGTTAGTTTTCCTTCTAACAGAGAGTACCCTCAGCTGCAGGTCTGTTGGAGTTTGCTAGAGGTCCACTCCAGACCCTGTTTGCCTGGGTAACAGTAGCAGTGGCTGTAGAACAGCGGATTTTCATGAACTGCGAATGCTACTGTCTGATTGTTCGTCTGGAAGTTTTGTCTCAGAGGAGTACCCGGCCGTGTGAGGTGTCAGTCTGCCCCTCCTGGGGGGTGCCTCCCAGTTAGGCTGCTCGGGGGTCAGGGGTCAGGGTTCAGGGACCCACTTGAGGAGGCAGTCTGCCCGTTCTCAGATCTCCAGCTGCATGCTGGGAGAACCACTGCTCTCTTCAAAGCTGCCAGAGAGGGACATTTAAGTCTGCAGAGGTTACTGCTGTCTTTTTGTTTGTCTGTGCCCTGCCCCCAGAGGTGGAGCCTACAGAGGCTGGCAGGCCTCCTTGAGCTATGGTGGGCTCCACCCAGTTGGAGTTTCCTGGCTGCTTTGTTTACCTAAGCAAGCCTGGGCAATGGTGGGCGCCCCTCCCCCAGCCTCGCTGCCGCCTTGCAGTTTGATCTCAGACTGCTGTGCTAGCAATCAGCGAGACTCCGTGGGCGTAGGACCCTCCGAGCCAGTTGCGGGATAAAATCTCCTGATGCGCTGTTTTTTAAGCCCGTCGGAAAAGCGCAGTATTGGGATGGGAGTGACCCGATTTTCCAGGTCCCATCTGTCACCCCTTTCTTTGACTAGGAAAGGGAAATAAATCCCTGACCCCTTGCACTTCCCGAGTGAGGCAATGCGTCGCCCTGCTTTGGCTCGTGCATGGTGCACTGTACCCACTGTCCTGCGCCCACTGTCTGGCACTCCCTAGTGAGATGAACCTGGTACCTCAGATGGAAAGGCAGAAATCACCCGTCTTCTGCAGCGCTCACGCTGGGAGCTGTAGACCGGAGCTGTTCCTATTTGGCCATCTTGGCTCAACCTCCGTTATCTTTCTTAATTCAACCAATATTTAATAAATATTTATTATGTACAAAACATGTCTTAGGCTAAGTATATTAAGGTAAAGAGCACATAAATCACAATGTGCTCTAGAACTTACTGTCTAGTCCTGGGAGTGGTAAACTTTCCATGAGTGGCCAAATAATTAATATTTTAAGCTTTGCCAGTCACATATGGTCTTTGTTGCATATTCTTTTTTTGATGGTTTGTTTATTTTATTGTCTGTGGTTTTTACAACCTTTAAAAATGTGGGGTGGCTTTTGCCCTAACGTTCTAGTTTTCTGACCCATGGTTTAGTGATTAAAGCCAGAAGAATGAGAGACCCTAAAAAATACACAGAAATTTATAGAAAAACGATGATTGACTAAATCTTTCTTACTGCTAAAAACAAAGAAACAAAGAAATAAACACAAGTTTTTGTTTATACTTGGAACTATTTAGAATAGTGTATTATGTAGGTTAAAACTTTACATCATTAATGAAATGGTACTTTCCAAATGAAAATGTTACTAAGCAAATAAAATTCTGGTTTGGATTGATTCCTCTATTACTCAAATACAATAGTGTTTAGTGAAATGATCTAGCATTTTAATATTTCAAGGAAGAAAATATGTAACTTTTACTTTCACTCTCAGTGTTAATGACTCAAAATCTGAACACTACATTATCATTACATTAGTTTGAAAAGCATCATAGAATTTTAGTGCTGAATCAATTTAACTTTATCTTTCATGATCCTTAATGGGCATTAAATGGGTGTGAAAAATGCAAGATAAACTTTGGATTTGATTTTTTACATTTGGGTTTCACAATGTGCTCCCACATCACATTAGGTATGTCATTTTTATCAAACTTTGTATAATTATTTTCTATTACAGACCTAGGTCACTTTTCTTTGTACAAATAAGCATTTTGTGATGCCTCTAGAAAGTTCATGATTACTTCTACAAACAAAATTTTAACAATTTTATGGTTTATAGGTGATGTACAGAAATTATCATGTAAGAATGGAAGGAATTATCCAGTGGAAAAAAAACTCAAAGTGGATCTAGAGTGCTCCAATTCTAATACTGTTTAGAAATCTACTCAGTTGTATGCATTTTTTCCTGAAATATAATGTGTTGATGTAATAGCATATTTTTAAAGAATATAATTTTAAAGAATATTCTTTATTATATCTTAATACATATATCTTTAAAGAATACGTTATATTCTTTAAAGAATAAAATTATATTTTATTTAAATTCTTTGTTTTTTATTTGTTTAAAGAATATAGTATAATTAGTGTATAATACTATACATTAGTATAGTTATTCCTCAGGATTGCATGTTTTTTGGTTCTTTTCAGAGCAAATATAGGCTTTCACATTAACTCCTCTCTGAAATTCCACAGACCAGTATATGTTCTCTGGCTCATTATTGTGGATCTGTACTGGGTCAATTGATCTAGGATGACACTGATGTGTTTTATTTCATATTTATGGATTGTCATGGACCATAAGAGACATTTTATGCAGAATTTGGAAGACAAAAAAAGAACAAGCATCCAGTTTTTTTTTTGTTTTTTGTTTTTTTAAGTTCAAAAGGGCAGTACAAAACCAGGTGATGTTGCAACTCATGCATATTGTGAGGTTTGCTGGCTCATCTTGTTGGCCTGATAATGCAGCCAAATACACAGCTTCTTCAGCTCTTACACAATCTTTTCTTTCAATTTTCTGCAACTACCCACACCACTTTCTCCAGCATGTCAACTTCCTCATCAAAGCTGGAGAGTTTCAGAGACTAGTGCAGATTACAGTTGGTATTCATGGGTTCCAATTTATCCCTACTGTCCACTGCTTCACATTCATCTTTCCTTCCTGCCACACTCCCTGCTCTTCAGGCCCGGCATCAAAAGCAGAAGCAATAAAATACATACGTAATTGTAGATGTTAGTGACATGGTATAAGTTCAAATATTTTGTATAAATTTTATACTGTCTATCATTCCTGGTGATTCTGTTTCTATGATTGAACTCTGAATGATATACTTACTATCTTGAAAACTGCTATCATCCTCAGTTATCATTTAGCAACATTTAAATTTGCTATATAATGTTATAAAACCTAATTTTGCTTTAAAGTGTTTTTAATTTAGCTTTACATTTTATGCTGAAGAGAAAACTAATGAATAGTTGCTTAGTGGATGAAATTTTCACAGCATAAGCATTTTTTAATAAAATTGAATGTATTTTCTATTTCAAAATGTAAACAATGTGATGGATAGTCTAATAAGCTACTTCCAGTACTTTATTATATGAAGTGTGTAGCAAAAAGACCAAAAACATGCTTTGAAAAAGTAGTGTGAATATAGTAGATTCTAGGAAGATGCAGCCTGAACACATATCCCTGATTCTCTACCAAAAGGTGTCTCCCTCTCTGAAAGAACACACCACAAATATAAGCATGCTTGTTTAGCTTCAATAATATGCCTAGGCCCTCTTTCATTCTGGTAAATGCTAAGGGATGGCCCTCATTCTCTATGTCCCAATGAAAGAACTACAAGGCCAACAACCAAATGTTTACCTCTCATTTAATCCTGAAAAGACATCTACGTGTTTCATAACAAATTAAGGAGATCTGTCTGTACTGTTCATTTTTATGTGTTGGGGAAACAACACCCAATCTTGCTGTGATTGAAAGTCAAGGGAAATGATAAGCTGAATCACTCAGTCCATGAGAAGGGAAGTAGGTAACCTCTTACATCCAGAGAGGGTCGTTAACAAGCAGCTTTTTCTAATGCATGTCAGCTCGGAGGCAACCATTTCCCAGCCTGTGAAATGTTATACTCCCAAAACAGATACCTGTCCTATTTGCTTATTTACCCTTGTCTTAGGAAATCAATTCACTGATCCAGAACTATGAAAACAAAAAGAATTAAGTCATAACATACTTAAAACAAATTAATAATATGAAAAAGCAAGCAGCATGCTGATGGACCACGGAAGTAGTGCTTGAGGCTGATAAAAATATTAATGTAAAATAAGGAAAATCTTCAAGGCATTGTTACTGAAAGATAAAAGAAATACATTCTAACACTAAAACTCAATTTCCAAATTAAAAAAATAATAATTTACAACATTTTATAGGTTGCTAGTCCTGAGAAATAAGATCAAGTTGAATATTTCACAAAACTGAGCAGAGATGAGGGTAGATATCATGGGAAGCAAGTGGAGAAAACTAACATGAAAATCATAATCTTATATGAAGAATAATGAGCTTCTGAAGAAAAAAAAAAAACCCTGTAATGATTGAAGCTAAGTAAAAACATTAAGACAAAAGACTAGAAATTTTAGATTGCCTGGCTCTTCAACCCTAAAATGAAGACAATTATATTAATAGTATCTACTTATAGGTTGGTATTCCGACACATGAGAATTAAATGTGTTATTAATTGTGAAATATGTAGAACATTATCTGGTGCTTAATTTGTACAATATAAGAATAGGTGACTCCAATTATTGTGAATTCAGCTTTAAAAGCTAATCAGATATTTTTCTTAATGCATGTTAATTGAACTTGAAAACTTGCATGAAACTGACAATTCTCTAGAAAATAAAAAAATTACCAAAACTGACTGGAAAAATAATGGATAGTGTAACCAGTCCTACAAAAGAAATTACAATATGATACACTCTGCCTTGATAATGTGGTATTCAATTATGAATTAGGAAACTCAAACACACTTAATGATAGACATAGAAATATGACAATGTTTGTGAGCCATCCAATAATTTACAGGAAAAAAAAATCTATTCACCCCTAATTTAACAGAAAACTGGGAAAACACATCAGTATATAAGTAACCTGACAGATGGTTTAGTGATAGCCATGGGATGATTAAGAATCTCACAGATTCTTAGAAACCTAGAAATACTTTTGTGCACTGGTTACTAATTAGAGGAATATATGGCCAATAAAATGCATCTATCATGGACTTCGGCACAATGTAACAGTTAGAACATAACAATCACTATTAATAGGAAAAAAACTGGAGACCTAAATTATTTGTGCTTGTTCATGTAAGAGTAAGATAAAATAAGCACACCCCACCATGTCTTTTCCATTGAAGCTAACTAAAAAACCTGGACAGAATGCATAGATCAGCTATTTGAGGACTCCGAAAAGTAAGCAATATCAGGCAGTTTCAAGAAGAAAACCAGAATTCTAAATGCCACAGAACCAACAGTTATATTTCCTAGCCAAAATGCAAAACAATCTGAAATTTTGAAGTAAGCATAAACAGGAATAACAAAAGTCCCAGGAGAAGTCTGCTAGTTCTGGCTCACTAGTAGAATAGGGGGAAAACACAACAATGTATCTACCCTGTGTTTTTTCTTCTCTCTGATCTCTCACACCCCAGCCACCAAACAATATTATGGCAATGTTGTCAAAGACTTCAATGCAATAAGTGTTTCCAGGAGCCAAACCTTGAGAAAGAAAACCTCCTTCTCTGACAGATGGTGCTGATAACATGAGGATAGGGCAGATCCTTTGAATTTGTGTTTTTCTCTCTCTGTATTCAAAGCTTCGTACTAAATGCAGGGAGACATTAAGGAAATATGCAGCAGGATAGAATAATTAAAGTCCCACCATTCAAGGTAGTGTAACAAAAAGGGGAGCCAAGCTAACTGGAAACCACATGCAGCATGGTGTTCAGAGCATAACCCCATAAATTTATTTATAAATAGTTAGGGATCTTCCCCAAGCTATGTATTTTCAAATCTGATCCTAATGATCCTGCCTAAAGCCTGAAAACTTAACTAACAGAGACTACCATTGGGTTTTGGAATCATCTGCGTAGCGCACACAAAAGACATATGTAAACAGGACAACAAAGTCTTTGAAAACGGAACTGACATTGAAACCACTGTAAAAATTTGGTTGAAATTTGTAGTCTGAACTAACCAGGTCAATTCCACCCTAAAAGAAAAAAATATTAACATTTTCCATGAAATTTAAACATGCTCAGAGGTCTCATAACAAAATATCCAAAATGTCCAGCATATAATCCAAAATTATTCAGCATATGAAGAACTAGAGAAATTGCAACTTAGATGGGGCAAGGCAACCAATAAATAAAAATTCCCAAATAAAACAGATATTGGAATTAACTGGAAAAGATTATAAAGCCGCTCTTATAGAAATGTTTAAATAAGCAGTTGTGAATACTCTTAAAAGAAATGAAAAAACAGGCATAGAAAAGAAATAGAATATATTTTAAAGCAAACAAAATAACATGGTTTTAAAAATCACACAGGATGAGTTCAATAGCACTTTAGATATGACAGGGAGTTCTGAAGGCAGAACAATAGAAATTATCTAATCTGAACAATAGATTTTTAAAAAATAAAAAAGCAAAGAATATAACAAAATATCTGGAACTATAACGACAAAAATTAACATGCTTACTAATGGATTCTGAGGAGAGGAGAAATGTTTCAGTAACAGTTGAAAAATTTAATCTAACTCAGTGTTTGGAAAAATATATTTGGCAGTCGTAATAAAAACTTTTAACATTGTCTGATGTAGGTTTTTTAAAAAATGTGTGTAACCATCATATATGAGACAACTATAACATAAAAGTGAGAGAGTAAAGGGATCTATATGGCGATATGGTTTCTAGATTCTACTTTAACTGGTAAAATACTCTAAGTAGACTGTGTGAAGTTGTTTATAGCAGGCCTTTAAATAACATCTTTTCATTCAACTTGATTTCCTTATAATGTTGATGAGGAAAACAAAGTCTATTCCCAGATGGAGCCACTGCCTAGGTAAAGTTTGCACTTTTTCCCATGTCTGTGAGGATTTCCTTTGAGTACTCTGGTTTCCTCCTACATCCCAAAGATGTGAACATTAGGTTAATCTATGTGTCTAAATTACCCCAGTCAGTGTGTGTGTGTGCACATCTGTATGTGTGTGTGCGTGTGTTTGTGTGAAGAGAAAGTACCCTGTGATAGAATGGTGTCATGTCCAGAGTTGATTCCTGACTTATGCCCTGAGCTGTTGGGACAGGCTCGAGTCACTCATGACCCCGAACTGGAATAGATGGGTTGGCAAATGAATGAATGAGTGAATGACTACAAATTAGTGTATAATTAAAATCTGTAAAGTATATGATAATCATATGCATGCACAACAATATGTGATATGGTAAAACTCCCAGAAAGCCCATCATATTGATTATATTGTTTGTTTCTGAACTGGATGGTAGTAGAAAGTGTTTTTTACAATTTTCAATTTACAGACATTTATTCTTTGATTTAACCCACCATCACTACAACTTCTGTCATTCAATGATTCACCAAAAATTGAGTAAGCAATTTTACTTGTTTTTATTAATCTTTCTTAAATGTAAATATAGCTCAAATTATTTCAATATTTAACATCAAAATGCTTATTTAGAAGTTTGGTGATGTTTTTGTAACCAGAAATATGCTATAGGAACTTATCTCTGGCTTATATCAATTAGCCTATAGTGAACCTGGTTTTGTTATATGTTGTTTTGCTTAAAATTGCAGTTTCCAAGAACCTGTTGAGAACATTAATTGAGGAGGTTCTGTATATTGTAATGTCTAAAGTGAGCAATAAAAATTATATGAAGATATTTAATCAATAAATGGATAAATTAAAATGAAATATTAAAATATGTCAAGTAGCCAAAAGAAACAGAAAAGAGTAAACAGAGAAACCAAAAATAGAGTTTAAAAACACAGAAATAATAAAAGATAAACCTAAACACAAATATATTAATAAATATACTAAATGCATGTGACATAAACTAATGAAAAGATAAAGATTGTCAGAACAGATACAAACAACAATCAAGGTTGTCAGAACAGATAAAAAAAAAAAAGAAACAAAAACCAGAAGACATTTCCCTAAAATATTATGTCTTCTAGAAATTTATTTTAAATGTAGTGATATAGGTAGGATTACCATAAAGGAATTAAAAAGATGTCTTATATAAACAATAATCAAAAAAACTTGCAACAGTAACATTCAAAGCTGATAAATATATGGAAACCTCAATAAGAAAAAAAGGGAAATAAAGACATATAGAGAAAATTCAGAAACACTCCCAACAACAACAACAAAAAACCACTATGCTTACATGTTTTCACAAAGAAAGAGGATCTTTAAAATTTTCAGACAATTGTTTTTTAAAAAATATAATTTATTGCTATAAAACATAGTACAAAATTAACTATTTTGAAGTAAAAATGCAGTGCCACCTATTATATCCACAATATTATGGTACCACCACCTCTACTAATTGCCAAAACATTTCCATCACTTCAAAGTAAAACTATTTGATAGGACAATCTCTTTAATAAATGGTGCTGAGAAAACTGGATATCTACATGCAGAAGAGTGAAACTAGACCCTTATCTCTCACAATATACAAACATTAAAACAAAATACATTAAATACTTAAATTCTAAGAACTGAAATTCTGAAACTACTAGAAGGAAACACTGACAAACACTCCAGGACATTGGTCTGAGCAAAGATTTCCTGAGTAAGACCGCAAAGGCACAGGCAACCAAAGCTGAAGTACACAAATTGGATCACGTCAAGCTAAAAAGCTTCTAAACAGCAAAGGAGACAATAAAGTGAAGAGACAACCTACAGAATGAGAAAAATATTGCAAACAACCCATCTGACAAAAGATTAATAACTAGAATATATAAGGAGCTAAAATTACTCAATAGAAATAATAATAACAACTCAATTAAAAATGAGCAAAAGATCTGAGTAGACATTTCTCAAAAGAATTCTTATAAATGACCAAAAGGCATATGAAAAAGTGTTTAAATCACTAATCATCTGAGAAGTGCAATTCAAAATGACAATATCATCTTACCTAGTTAAAAGTGGCTTTTATCCAAAAGATAAGCAATTATGAATGCTTCTAAGGATGTGGAGGGAGAACACTTGCACAGTGTTAATGGGAATAAAAATTAGAGAAGTCACTATGGAAAACAGTACGGAGGTGCCTCAAAAAACTAAACATAGAACTACCATATGATCCAGCACTCCCACTCCTGTGTATTTATCCAAAAAACAAAAAATATAAAATAACGTGAAATATAATTAAAAAGGAAATAGATATATAAAAGAGCTATCTGAACTCCTGTGTTTATTGCAACACTATTCACACTAGCCAATATATGGAATCAACCTGTGTCCATCAATAGATATGGATAAAGAAAATGTAGTATATATTGTTTTTGGTGTTTTAGTCATGAAGTCTTTGGTCACGCCTATGTCCTGAATGGTATTGCCTAGGTTTTCTTCTAGTGTTCTTATGGTTTTGAGTTTTATAAGTAAGTCTTTAATCCATCCTGATTTAATTTTTGTATACCGTGTAAGGAAGGAGTCCGGTTTCAGCTTTCCGCATGTGGCTAGCCAGTTTCCCAGCACCATTTATTAAACAGGGAATCCTTTCCCTATTGCATGTTTTTGTCAGGTTTGTCAAAAATCAGATGATTGTAGATGTGTGGTGTTATTTCTGAGGTCTCTGTTCAGTTCCATTGGACTGTATATCTGTTTTGGTGCCAGTACCGTGCTGTTTGGGTTACTACAGCCTTGTAGCATAGTTTGAAGTCAGGTAGCATGCCTCCAGTTTTGTTTTTTTTGATTAGGATTGTCTTGGTTATACAGGCTCTTTCTTGGTTCCACATGAAATTTAAAGTAGTTTTTTTTCCCTAATTTTGTGAAGAAAGTCAATGGTAGCTTTATGGGAATAGCATTGAATCTATAAATTACTTTGGGCAGTATCGCATTTTCATAACATTTGTTCTTCCTATCCATGAGCATGGAATGTTTTTCCATTTGTTTGTGTCCTCTCTACAAAGCAATGATTTGTAGTTCTTGAAGAAGTCCTTCACGTCCCTTGTTAAGTTGTATTTCTAGGTATTTTATTCTCTTTGTAGCAGTTGTGAATGGGAGTTCATTTATAATTTGGCTCTCTACTTGTCTAATGTTGATGAATAGGAATGCCTGTGATTTTTGCACATTGATTTTGTATCCTGAGACTTTGCTGAAGTTGCTTATCAGCTTAGGAGTTTTTGCGCTGAGATGATGAGGTTTTCTAAATAGACAATCATGTCATCTGCAAACAGACAATTTAATTTCCATTCTTCCTATTTGAATACCCTTTATTTCTTTCTCTTGCCTGAACATCCTGGCCAGGACTTCCAATACTATGTTGAATAGGAGTGGTGAGAGTAGGCATCCTTGTCTTGTGCTGGTTTTCAAAGGGAATAGTTCCAGCTTTTGGCCATTCAGTATGATATTAGCTATGGGTTTGTCATAAATAGCTCTTATTATTTTGAGGTATGTTCCATCATTACCTAGTTTACTGAGAGGTTTTAACATGAGGGGATGTTGAAATTTATCAAAGGATGGAATCTAAACTAAAGAGCTTCTTCACAGCAAAAGAAACTAGCATCAGAGTAAACAGACAAACTATAGAATGGGAGAAAAATTTTGCAATATACCCATCTGACAAAGGTCTAATATCCAGAATGTAAAGGGAACTTAAACAAATTTATAAGAATAAAACAACTCCATCAAAAGGTCGGCAAAGGATATGAACAGACACTTCTCAAAGGAAGACACTGATGTGGCCAAAAAACATATGAAAAAAAGCTCATCATCACTGATCATTAGAAAAATGCAAATTAAAACCACAATGAGATACCATCTCATGCCAGTCAGAATAGCGATTATTAAAAGGTCAGGAAACAATAGATACTAGCGAGGCTGTGGAGAAATAGGAACACTTACATTGTTGGTAGGGATTAAATTAGTTCAATCATTGTGGAAGACCATGTGGCAATTTCTCAAGGATCTAGAACCAGAAATACCATTTGACCTAGCAATCCCATTATTGGGTATATATCCAAAGGAATATAAATCATTCTACTATAAAGACACATGCACATGTTTATTACAGCACTATTTACAATAGCAAAGACTTGGAACCAACCAAAATGCCCATCAATGATAGACTGGATAAAGAAAATGTGGCACATATACATAACGGAATACTATGAAGCCATAAAAAAGAATAAGGTCATGTCCTTTGCAAGGACATGGATGAAGCTGGAAGCCATCATTTTCAGTAAACTAACACAAGAACAGAAAAACAAACACTTCATGTTCTCACTCATAAGTGGGGGTTGAACAATGAGAACACATGGACACAGGGAGGGGAACAACACACACTAAAGCCTGTCAGGAGGTGAGGGCCAAGGGGAGGGAGAGCATTAGGACAAATACCTAATGCACGTGGATGCTAAAACCTAGATGATGGGTTGATAGGTACAGCAAACCACCATGGCACATGTATACCTATGCAACAAACCTGCACATTCTGCACATTTAATCCAGAACTTAAAGTAAAATTTAAAAAAGGAAAAGATAATGTGATATATATATGCATAATATACAAAATAATATTATTAAGCCATGAAAAAAATAAAATTTTATTATTGGTGACAACATAAATTAAACCAGAGGACATTATGGTTAAGTGAAATAAACCATGCACAGAAAGACATATAACACATGTTCTCACTAATATGTAAAGGCTCAAAAAAATATTGAACTCATGGAGATGGAGAGAAGAGTAATGGTTATCAGAGGCCGGGAAGGCTACTGGTGAGAGGGAGATAAACAGTGAATGTTAATGGGCACAAAAAATAATAATTATTATTTATAATTATTGAAAATAATTAAATAAAAATAAATAAAAGATTTAAAAAAACAAAGAAAAATCTCTTTCCTATTAGTTTCTCCCCATTCACCTCTTTCCTCAGTGGTAAAAAACAATTTGCATTAAGCATCTATGGATTCACTGATTGATTGATTTAATGATATGAATTGGCTCTGTGTCCCCATCCAAATCTCATCTCAAACTGTAATCCCCATGTGTACAGAAAGGGTCCTGGTGGGAGATGATTGGATCATGGGGGAGGCTTCTCCCATGCTGTTCTTGGGATAGTGAGGAAGTTCTCATGAAATCTGATGTTTAAAAGTGACAGTTTCCCTTGCACTCTCTCTCTCGCTGCTGCCTAAGATGTACCTTGCTTTCTCTTTGCATTCCGCCGTGATGGTAAGTTTCCTGAGGCCTCCCTAGCCATGTGGAATTTGAGTTGCTTAAACCTCTTTTTTTTATAAATTACCAGTCTCGGGTCATACCTTTGTAGCAATATAAGAATGAATTAATACAGTTAGTTTATTCATTTAAAATTTTGGATAATATATTTGACTTAATCTAATATATCCAAAATATTCAACATGCAATTAACATAATTATGAATATTTTACATTTTACATTGTTTTTATGAGTGCTAATTTTTAAAATAAGATGTGTTTTTATTTTTTATTTATTATATAATTTTAAATATTGATTCATAATATTTATACATATTTATGGGGTCCATGTGATATTTTCATAAAAGCATACAATGTGTAGTAATCAAATCAGGGTAATTGTACTCATCACCACATGCATTCATCATTTTTTTGTGTTAGGAACATTCTAATTCCAGTAAGTTATTTCAAAATATACAATAAATGATTGTAAACTATAGTTGCCTTATTATACTACTGAACACTAAATTTTTTTCCTACAATCTGACTGCATTTTTGTACCCATCAACCATCCCCTTTTTATCTCCTCCTAGCCACTGCCCTTACTAGCCTCTGGTAACCATCATTCTATTTTCTATCACTGTGAGGTTTTTCTTCTGTTTTGTTTTGTTTTGTTTTTATTCATGAAAAGATGAGATATTTGTCTTTGTATGCCTGACTTACTTCACTTTTATCTATGCTGTTGAAAATGACAGGATTTTGTTTTTTATGGCTGAATAATAGTTCATTGTGCATATGTAGCACATTTTCTTTAGCTTTGGATTTATTTATTCTGAATATTTCATATAAATGAACTCATAAAATGTGTGACTTTTTGTGTTTCGCTTCTTTCTTCTTTCACTTAGCATAGTGTTTCAAAGTTTGTCAACATTTTAGAAGTGTCAATACTTCACTCTTTTTGTTGATTAATATTCCATTATATTTGAAATTTATCCAAAATGTCTCCAAAATGTACTTATTTGTTTATGGACATTTGGGTTACTTCTACTTATTGGCTCTTGAGGTTAATGCTGCTTATGAACATATGTGTATGTGATTGTTTAAATACCTGTTTTCACTTAGTTTGAATGTATATTTAGGAGAGTAATTGGAATTCTATACTTACCTTTCTTGAGGAACTTCTAAACTGTTTTTCACAGCAGATGAATCATTTTAGATTTTTACCAGCAATCTGTAAGCATTTTTATTTCTTCACCTCCTAATTAATATTCATTATTTTCTTTTTTAATAAATTTTTCCAATGGCCTTCCTGGTGGGGTTCATTGTGGTTTTAAGTTGTATGTTTCACTAACTAATGATATGGAACATTTTTTCATGATTTCAGGGTTATTTGTACACATTATTTGGGGAAATATCTATTCAAGTATTTTGTCCACAATTTAATCAAGTTTCTTGTTGTTTCATTGTCGACTTTTAAACATTCTTCATAGACAGTTTGAGAAACAAAAAGAAAATGGCCTCAATTTAATGTAACATCAAATTCACAAAAATCTGTAAATGCATAGTAATACACAGAAAAAGGTTTTGTTAGGATGATCACACCTATGTCACTGAAATGGACACTTTTGCCAGGTCAGTGCAATGGATAATCCATGTTTTAAGATATTTTTCCTCATAATTAGCCATATTCTGGCATTCAAGTGGCTTTATGAGTAAAAATTATGATTCAGGGAGTGGCAGTTGGCTGGAACTGTGAACAAAATGTACCCAGGATAATCTTGCACATTTTTTGGCCAAGATGGGGCTCCTTTGATAGTCCAAAACTTACATATCTGCCTGCACAATTCAAACAAAGAAATAGTGAACACCTTAGAGACAATTGGAAGCCATTTTTCCACTGATGCTTTAAAAATTCTAAATAGAATCAAGAGGCTAACATTGTCCACCTTAGAGAAAACAATTCCAAATTCGGTGAATGGCTTAATAAAATGGAAAAGAGAAGTTAAGTTAGTGCTTGTGAGACTAAAATTAAACTGTTAAATCACCTTTAAAAGACCCTACTTCCACTAAGATCTCCTCGCCTGCTGCCCTGCCTGTCTTCTTGCACCCTTTTCACTGCCTCTGCTTTTATTCATCACTCCTCCATTCCTCCTTCACTCTTTCAGGTGGTTATCTTGAAAAGGTTTCTAAATTTCCTTCAGGATCTTTTGTATGTTTCCATGTAAAATCCTGTGATAAATTTCTGTAACTGTATTTTACCTTGGTATCCATTTTAATCCTCTTTTAACCCAGCAAACAGCTTCTTAAAGAAGCTTCAGTTCTTTCTGTGCTTTGAGATGTAAATTTGCTGCTCTGTTTTCTGTAAAATTTGGTAAGGGATTAAGCCATGTGGAATAAATTTCAGCCTGTTCCATTTACAGAGATGTAATTTGAATCCAACTATTCTTCTAAACTAATGAGTTTTACCTGACTCACTGTCAAAGCTTTTAAATTAAAGCTATAAGCTTTTCATTTTTGTCTGTTTGTATGTCTATCTTATTTGTATATATACATACATATACTGTCTATGGTAATAAATTGGCTTATAAGAAAATGACTCATGAATTAAGCAAATAATCCCAAATGCTTTTCACGTTCACACGAATTATTAAATTTTTGATGATGGGAATAGTCTAATTTTGGTTTTATGGGAATGGCTGTGTCTTCTGGGTTATCAAGAAAACACGCATGTATGTAAGTTTCTTGCCTAATGTCAGTAAAATGAAAATAAATGGTTAATAGAAAATTTAATTTGAGATGATGCCTAGTTTTAGATGATGCCTCATGAAATTTCTCAGGCATAATTATTAAGAATGAATGGATTAAAAGGATATAAATGAGATGAAAGCATATAAATTAATTTTTGATATTGATTGTTTTGTAACATGTTTACTTGGGGAGGTTTTTCATTTTTTAGTAACTATACTCTTAGAATTTTGCTAAGCTAAATTAAAGGATGGATATTCATCAAATGACTAGATCATTTTGAGATAAGATACAATGCTAAGACATTCATTGCTGAATATGGGTTAGGCTCATATACCTTGGGCATCTTATTTCATAGAAACAAATGTTATTTGCATCTGTTATTAAAAAAAAAAGTCCTGTTCCATGCTAAATATTTGGTGTGACAGAAAGCCTAGGTCTCTGGATATTGTAAAATAGGAATTTATAGATTGCTAGTACAGGGTTGGTTGCTACAAATTGCTTATTTTCTAGGTTTCCATTAAATTAGGGTCGCTAATAGTTAACATTGTAATTACTGTGTGGGCTTAAAATCACTAGAGATTGAAAGACAGTTCTATATGCAAGTGTAAGATGTATTTTTGGTAAGAAAATTTGTAAACAGAATAATTTTGTATGAGAAAGAATCTTGTACAGTAAATTTCTCTTCTATAATACAAAAGTAAAAAACTCAAGTATGTTGTACATGGTCTAAGAAAGTTATGATAAGGTTTATGTAAATAAAGTTTATAAAAGGAATTTTCTATGTGATTAGGTTAGCTATAATTGGAAAGAAACTGTTTACAGGTCTATGAATTGAGCTTTGATGTGAGAAATGCACTGATGCAGAACTAAAAAAAATTGTCTCCTCTGTTGGATCAAGCTTTTCTTAAAATGTTAATTTTCTCTTAGTAAAATTAGGTTTGATTTTTAATTCTGAAATCTGATGTCTTCACAATCATCCTGTACAGTAAAAACAGTTTCTATTTCTGCCATATTTATTCCGGATTTCTATCTAATATTCCTAATTTCAGGTTGAAAGTGCAGCTCTCCTTCCTTCTATTCTTGAAAAGACCTATGTATATTTTTCCTTGGCTGGTGTGATAACCCTCTCATTTAACCTTTTCATTAGCTGCTGTGACTTTTTCTTCAATTCTAACTCTGCTTTTATTGCTTGATGCTAACATGTTCATCTTGAAGGTCGAGAAAGGCAATGTTTCCTCCAGTAAAACTTGATTCTGTACTGTTGACATTTCTTGATGTGTCTAAATTATTCCCTGTACCAAGAAATTTATTATGCTATTGATAAAAACTATGTATTCTCCTCAGCTAAAGGTGTTATTTTCTTGTTTACATTCCTCTTTAATCATAATCCTATAAGGATATTCTTTCTGTATCTGATAAAATTCAAGTATCTTTTTCATCAGTTTTAACTTTAAGGCCATCTACATGGGCTTTCCGTAAAGAGAACTGATCACACAGCAGAAGGTTTATTTGTTTTTTGTTTTGTTTTGTTTGTTTGTTTTTCCTTTATAGTAACTGACCAAGAAAACAAATATTCTGTTTCACCAAGATAATTTTTTGTGCTTCCTGTTGCCTTTATTAGGTTTTTGCTTACTTAGGAGAACTGAGCTTCAAAAGGGTCATGGCACTTACATAAACATAACTTTCTGTATTCCTTTTGAAGTCTCTTGATTATCACTTTGGTTAAATGAATAATCATTTTACAGTGACCGGCGATTCTCTTAATCAAGTGCTTTGAATGTTTTCACACTTTTTGGCAGGCTTTCTCAAGAAAAGAATCTCAAACAGTCTTTCTAACCTAAAACTAACTTTGGGATTTTCCAGTTAGGCCCCTGGAGAACATCAAAGAATATATCTTTCATCTTGTGGAGATATTAAATAATTAAACTTATTTGGTAAATTGTGCAGAAAACATTGTTAATTGATAAGTGATACTAGATTCTTTCTCAATTACATTTGTAGGTATAATATGAAAATATGTTTCAAAGTTCCAGTTTCATAAGAATTCAGGTTATTAGTGATAATTTTGGATATATGAATGTGAGTATTCTAAACATTATGTGAAATTTATAAAAGTCTAATGGTTCTTATGTGTCAGCTGACTTTTGTTACATTAAAATACTGCAGGTAGTAGAGGTGGCTAAATTTCCTTCATAATTATAATTTTTCATCAGATTTTCTGGGTTTGTCATTCACAGTTATTATTTTAAATTATTTTATGGAATCATTTGCTTTATCTTCTTACTTGATTCCTCCAAAATTTAGAAATTATTCTTGAGTATTCTTATTCTATTTAAATAATTTGAATAAAAATCTGTTCTTTCTTTATAAGCAGGATAAAATTGGATACATTGGTTATATTGTCAATGTTTTGACTGAAATGTCATATGTAAGAATACGAATAAAATTCCTGGCTGAAAGAGTTCCTAGCATTACATTGAATAAGTAGAAATTGTCACTTTCTGGCAGGCCCAAGAAACTTAAGATTGTAAGTAAAAAATAAAGCCTGCCTTGGGTTAGCTATCTAGACTCAACATTTTTTCTAAATTCTGAGATTCCTATATAATCAATGTGGAGAGAAAAAGTTATGTTTCTAGAGGAAACTAAAGTACACCTGTTGTTAGGTTGTAGTCTTGTGCATTGTTTTCAGGTTCTTGTTATCTATCTGTAGACTGACTGAGATCCTAAATTCCTCTAATTTCTCACAATATTTGGCTATAACTGCATCCTGCTAGAGTCCCCTGGCTCTCTTCCCCTAAGCAAAACTAAGGATGCTTTGGACACATTCAGGGGACATTTTTCTTACTTAAAACTAACCAACTAGGGGAATTCAATGTTTTATATCTTTTCCCTGGAGTTCTGAATTTATCTGTATTGTCTGTGTAGCCAACCAACCTATGATAGTTCCTAAATCACTATTTATTCCCTTTCAACTGGGGCCCGTTACTGAAAGACACTGCCTTTTGTTTGTCCTAAAGTCTCTCATATACCTACTGGAAGGGAATTCTTATAAATCTACCAAACCCATATTTTCTTCTCCCCTAAAAACGAAATAATGCTTGAGTTATCCTCAGGAGATTTTACCACAGAAGTAGCTTTTACCCAAATTTACATCTACTCAATTACCTCACCAACATTAACTACTTTTCTTTCCAAAATCTTCCTGAGAGTCTTTGGGCACCATCCAACATCAACAATAACCCCTCAGATTATAAATATGATAGTTGTGGACACTTCCAACAATGTGATTATCATGGCAGGGTTAACCCAAGTGAAGGAAATAGATTAGGAAGATTTCTGTAATCCTGATTTGGACTTTGTCCTACTTGGAATTAATACATAATCAGAAAACGTTCCTACACTATTACCATATTTGCCTATTCTACTTCCTGAGCCATCAGGACACAAGAGAAATCCTAAGATTCGGTTACTTATGTGGTCCTAGAAAACCACATTGCACACCTGTAATCCCAGCACTTTGGGAGGCTGAGGTGGGCAGATCAGGAGCTCAAGAGATCAAGACCATCCTGGCCAATATGGTGAAACCCCGTCTCTACAAAAAATACAAAAATTAGCTGGGCATGGTGACACGTGCCTGTAGTCCCAGCTACCTGGGAGGCTGAGGCAGGAGAATTGCTTGAACCAGGGAGGCGAATGTTGCAGTGAGCCAAGATCGCGCCACTGCACTCCAGCCTGGTGACAGAGTGAGACTCCATCTCAAACCAAAAAAAAAAAAAAAAAAAAAAAAAAGAAAGAAAGAAAACCTCATTGCATTATACTATCTCCTGGATGCACAGGGTAGTGTGTCATCACTAACACTTCCTCCTGCGCCTGGTTCCTCCTGCGCCTGGGTAGATACTTCTAGCCAGATCTAATTAGAAACATCTAAGATCCTAAGGGGGCCAAATTTCTGAAATGGTCATCTTTAGAAAGTCTCCTTGCTGGGCTTACTGGACTAAATTTTCAATTTCCAGATATTTTCAGCTGTTTTTCCCTGGTGTGGGACTCCTTCTGCATTCTGTCTTACAAGTCCTAATGATCCTCAAAAAAAAACCTACCAGCATGATCCTATCAGGATCCTGTTAGGATCATGCTGAACCAATACCTTGAGACTTTAAACTTACTTCAGCCAGAAACCAGAAGCACCTTAACCTAAGAGACTTTTCGAATTTAAAAGGTACCTTAGTGCCTCTGGTGGGAAAATTACTAGTTGGTGAATTGACCACTGCCCTGACACAGGAATCTCTGTGAGAGATGAGATGAAACCCAAGCATGTTGTCACCCACTCTGATATCACGTTGGATGCAGCCAACTTATTTGACCACCAATTCTGTCTGATAACCTTTTTTAATAAACGGTGGGGAAATGTGAACAAATGAACCTGAAAATTCCACTCTTCAAGGTGGATCGTCAGTAGCTAACTGGGTCTAAATTTAAAATACAGTCAAGCAGCCATTTCCTGACTAAAGGTCACAGGCATACTCCAAATTCTCAGAACACACACCTCGGTTTAGGATTCTCAGTTCTTGCTTTAACAAACCAGTAAGAGCCAATGGTCAATCAGGGCTTCAATGGCCTGCCTTGGCCAATCAGGATTCAGCTCTATCAACCAATCAGAACTTTGCAGATTTGAATATTTATTTGCATGAATGAACTTGATTGGGTAGAAGTCTCATTTTTTCTCTGAGACAAACCTTTAGTATACACCAAAGGCTGCATATAACCAGTTTGTAAGCTGCTCACAGGAATAAAGTCTTTCTTCCAAATTCCTTTTCAGAAAACGTTTGTTCATACAACCATATTGAATATAAACCTAGAATTCTATGTACTCTATGAAGTATTTTATTTCTACTAGCCATAATAATATATTATTGCTGTAATTTGCCAGTGTTTCTGTATATGGTATTTAAGAGAATGAGGTTACTTACCAAGTACTTAATTTTTTTTTACATACAACTTTGAAAGTAAGTGCAGATACAAAACAGCCTCAAGCTATTTATATTTTATTATTTTGTCCAAATCTTTTACAATTAAAATGTGTAATGTGTAATGTCAAGGTAGATTGAGAATTCATTTAGTTACATTTCCTGCTTTGATTTTTACTGAGTGAAGGCCGTCTTAGAAACCGTTAGCATTTTAATATGAGCAAAAGTGTTCAACAGGGCAATAAAGATTACAGTTCCCTACTGCTCTCAAAACAATTTAAAGTATCCTAGTCCCAAAAATATGTGTTTACTATAAACTTGTAGAGCAGTTTGATTTTTGAGAGGACATATTAATTTCTACAGGGCACAGACACACACACACATCATTTTATTCACTTCCAATTATAACCAGTTTTCAAATGTGTTGTACCTTCATTTTCTCATTATTTACATTTTTGTTGTATGCATCTGTTTAAAAAAGTCAAAGATTTTGAGAAACAAACAAGTTCATTGAGGATTTTAAAAATGGATTACTTAATCTCCGTTCAGCAGCTTAGATGGTTGTTTTTGCTTCCAGCTTGTGTGTATTCGTGCTCCACTACTTGAGTTTCCCTTTATCTATCTTCATGCCTTCTCTAGTTCCCAGATGCTAACACAGCCATGTGAATGCTGCCTAACTCAGAGCAGTAAACAGAGCCACTGTGCTTGGAGATAAATACTTTGAATATTGCACTGGCACATGTTTCAGCAAAGAGAAATATTGTCAGGTGCCTCCCACTAGAATTAATAGATGAATTTTTTTCGATCTTTTTCTGCACACAGAAAATTTCTGAGTTTAACTTCTTCATATAAGAGCATACATTTTTGTAATGTTCTTCTTAATATTCCTCATCTATTTGGCTTACAAAATATTGTTTTATATAAAATTTTACTAAATATAAATTATATGACTTTTTTACATTTTATTATTATTATACTTTAAGTTTTAGGGTACATGTGCACAATGTGCAGGTTAGTTACATATGTATACATGTGCCATGTTGGTGTGCTGCACCCATTAACTAGTCATTTAGCATTAGGTATATCTCCTAATGCTATCCCTCCCCCCTCCCCCCACCCCACAACAGTCCCCAGAGTGTGATGTTCCCCTTCCTGTGTCCATGTGTTCTCATTGTTCAATTCCCACCTATGAGTGAGAACATGCGGTGTTTGGTTTTTTGTCCTTGTGATAGTTTACTGAGAATGATGATTTCCAATTTCATCCATGTCCCTACAAAGGACATGAACTCATCATTTTTTATGGCTGCATACTATTCCATGGTGTATATGTGTCACAGTCTCTTAATCCAGGCTATCATTGTTGGACATTTGGCTTGGTTCCAAGTCTTTGCTATTGTGAATAGTGCCGCAGTAAACATACATGTGCATGTGTTTTTATAGCAGCATGATTTATAGTCCTTTGGGTATATACCCAGTAATGGGATGTCTGGGTCAAATGGTACTTCTAGTTCTAGATCCCTGAGGAATCGCCACACTGACTTCCACAATGGTTGAACTAGTTTACAGTCCCACCAACAGTGTAAAAGTGTTCCTATTTCTCCACATCCTCTCCAACACCTGTTGTTTCCTGACTTTTTAATGATCACCATTCTAACTGGTGTGAGATAGTATCAAATTGTTGTTTTGATTTGCATTTCTCTGATGGCCAGTGATGGTGAGCATTTTTTCATATGTTTTTTGGCTGCATAAATGTCTACTTTTGAGAAGTGTCTGTTCATGTCCTTTGCCCACTTTTTGATGGGGTTGTTTTTTTCTTGTAAATTTGTTGGAGTTCATTGTAGATTCTGGATATTAGCCCTCTGTCAGATGAGTAGGTTGCGAAAATTTTCTCCCATTTTGTAGGTTGCCTGTTCACTCTGATGGTAGTTTCTTTTGCTGTGCAGAAGCTCTTTAGTTTAATGAGATCCCATTTGTCAATTTTGGCTTTTGTTGCCATTGCTTTTGGTGTTTTAGACATGAAGTCCTTGCCCATGCCTATGTCCTGAATGGTAATGCCTAGGTTTCCTTCTAAGGTTTTTATGGTTTTAGGTCTAATGTTTAAGTGTTTAATCCATCTTTAGAGTTCATATGGAACCAAAAAAGAGCCCGCATCACCAAGTCAATCCTAAGCCAAAAGAACAAAGCTGGAGGCATCACGGTACCTGACTTCAAACTATACTACAAGGCTACAGTAAGCAAAACAGCATGGTACTGGTACCAAAACAGAGATATAGATCAATGTAACAGAACAGAGCCCTCAGAAATAATGCCGCGTATCTACAACTATCTGATCTTTAGTTGTAGATCTGAGACCTGAGAAAAACAAGCAGTGGGGAAAGGATTCCTTATTTAATAAATGCTGCTGGGAAAACTGGCTAGCCATATGTAGAAAGCTGAAACTGGATCCCTTCCTTACACCTTAACAAAAATTATATGACTATTAACATAATTTATTTGTTTTTCAGAAACAATTATTAGAGAGAATTATTCATGGAACTGTAAAATATTTTGAAACAGAGGAAGCAAGGGACTCTCATGTTTATGTATGAATGAATAACGCATATTTTATTTTTTCCAGTAAAGTATCTTTCTAGTGAGTAAATTATCAAATGTATTTGCAATACATAAAACATATTTCAGAATTTAGATGCAGCAAATCAGAAGCTTGTGAAAACTGTTATTTTATATTCAAACAGAATTTAGAAAAAGAAAAAACAATTTGAAGTGTTCAACTAATTGGGTATCGTTATTTTATTATAATTTTAGATTCACTTACAAGTATTATAAACAGAATTAGACATGTTTTGATATCACATACATAATACATATACACATTACACGTGTGTGTGTGTGTATACATATATATATATATATACACACACACACACACATATATAGTAGAACCTATTCAGATAATCTATGTGTGGCTGGACACACTTATTGTCCATTTTAATTAATGTCATCACCATCCAGTCTATGTTCTTAGAGATGCTCCTAGTCTCTCAGGGTCTCAGGTTCTTTCTTGTTTAAGGGAGACATTTCACCAGACAATCTAATGTTATCAAATGAATTAAAGTCATAAGAAAATAATTCTTAATTCTTTATAAAGAAAACTTTGTAATATCTCAAACTAATCAATAATGGGCTAGGTTATTTTGTTGTTAGAATATCTTGACCAGAAATATATCCAAGGCGTCTAAATTATCGTATTTAGCAATTAAATTTCTCTTCTGATCTCATGATAGCCATTCAGTATTGCTCTATAAATGGGAGACTTTCTCAATCCCAGAAGAGTTGGAGAGGTTACATTGTTGGTAAGAAGTCTATACTCACAATGTTCTGTGACCCAAAAAGTCTAAGATGCATTTGTTCCTCCCTGACCTTGATTTAGAAATCAAACAAAGTCAGTAAATGTACTATACCTATAAGTTCCATTTTTTAACTTCTATCAAGACAATCATCTGCAGTTTGAATATTTCTTATCACTGATTTAAAGAACGATAAAAGCTCTTTTTCAAAAGTAAGAATTAAAAAACAAAAAACCCTGATGGAATCTCTATAGGGAAATCTTTAGCAGAAGACATTTAAGTTTATATATTGATAGGGGCAAGGAGAACTGTAAACTACACAAAAATGCCAGTTTCGGAGCAGAATAATACGGCAAAAAGATAGTTGGATGATTTACAAATGAGAAGTGAGATTAGATAATTTAGTGTATTCTAATAAAAGAGCTTCATAGACTGAGAATTAAAATTTTACTTTGTAGGAAACCAGAGAAGTACAGTCATATTTTGGTGGAAAAGATGACATATTTTCAATGTACAGAGTTGATGATTTTCTTTTTGCAAAAGCATTCTAGGTATGTACTACAAACATGATATTTAATATTCTGTGTGTCATATACTTTATTTCTAATTTGATTCTATAATCTGCTATCTCTAGCCATGATTCTACAAATTATTTTAAATAAATTATTCTTTAGAATTGTATAAAAGTTTGAAATATTTAAAAAATAGTTTACTGCGTGACTTAAGAAAATTATATACATGGTGTTTAAAGCATATCCTTTCAGGTTACCTGATCCTAGCCTTCTGTGGTCTTTGAGTCAATTTATTATTTTGTGTAATGTAGATAATAGTTGTGGATAAGTGTTTTCTATAAACATACAAATAACATTGAGTTGGTGGAGTTTCAATTGACTTTACCACCTTTGATGGTTAACACTGAGTGTCAACTAGATTGGATTGAATGATGCAAAGTATTGTTCTAGGTGTGCCTGTGAGGGTGTTGTCAGAGGAGATTAACATTTGAGTCAGTGGACTGGGAGAGGCAGAACCACTCTCAATCTGGGTGGGCAGCATCTAGTCAGCTGCCAGAGTGGCTAGGATAAAAGCAGGCAGAGGAAAATGGAAGACAAGACTAGTTGAGTCTTCTGGCCTCCATCTTTCTTCTGTGATGGATGTTTCCTGCCCTCAAACATCAGACTCCAAGTTCTTTGGCTTTTGGACTCTTGGACTTACACCAGTGATTTGCCAGGGGCTCTTGGGCCTTCAGCCACAGACTGAAGGATGCACTATCTGCTTCCCTACTTTTGAGGTTTTGAGACTCAGACTAGCTTCCTGGATTCTCAGCTTGCAGACGACCTATTGTGAGACTTCACCTTGTGATCGTGTAAGTCAATTCTTCTAATAAACTCCCCATTCATATGTTCATCTATTCTATTTGTTCTGTCCCTTTAGAAAACCCTGACTAATAAAGATTTTGGTGCCAGAAGTGGGGCCCAAAAGAAGAGAAGGCCCTGCAACAGGTTCAGGCTGCTGTGCAAGCTGCTCTGCCACTTGGGCCATATGACCCAGCAGATCCAATGAAGCTTGAGGTGTCAATGGCAGATAGAGATGCTGTTTGGAGCCTTTGGCAGGCCCCACTAGGTGAATAACGGCAGATACGTCTAGGATATTGGAGCAAGCCCATGCCCTCTTCTGCAAATAACTACCCTCCTTTTGAGAAACAGCTCTTGGCCTGTTACTGGGCTTTGGTAGAAACTGAACTTTTGACTATGGGTCATCAAGTCACCATATAACCTGAACTGCCTATCATAAACTGGCTGATTCCTGATCCATCTGGCCATATAGTGGGACATGCATGGCAGCATTCAATTATCAAATGTAAGTAGTATACACGTGATTGGGCTCAAGCGGTTCCTCTGGGCACAAGTAAGTTACTGATGAAGTGGCTCAAATACCCGTGGTCTCAACTCCTGCCACCCTGTTTTCTTTCGCCCAGCCTGCACTGATGGCCTCATGGGGAGTTTCCTATGATCAGTTGACAGAGGAAGAAAAGACAAGGGCCTGGTTCACAAATGGCTCTGCTTAATATGCAGGCACCACCCGAAAGTGGACAGCTGCAGGACTATGGCCTCTTTCTAGGACATCCCTGAAGAACAGTGGTGAAGGGAAATCTTCCCAATGGGCAGAACTTCAAGCAGTGCACCTGGTTGTACACTTTTCTTGGAAGGAGACATGCCCAGATGTGCAATTATATACTGATTCATAGGCTATTGCCAGTGGTTTGTCAGGGACTTGGAAGAAGCAGGATTGGAAAATTGGTGACAAAGAAATTTGGGGAAGAGGTATGTGGATGGACCTCTCTGGTGGTCAAAAACTGTCAAGATATTTGGATCCCATGTGAGTGCTCACCAATGGGTGACCTCAGCAGAGAAGGATCTGAATAATCAAGTGGACAGAATGACTCATTCTGTGGCCACCACTCAAGCTCATTTCCCAGTGACCCCTGCCATTGCCCAATGGGCTGATTAACAAAGCAGCCATGTGACAGTGATGGAGGTTATATATGGGCTCAGCAACATGGACTTCTACTCACTAAGGCAGGCCTGGCTACAGCCACTGCTGTGTGCCCAATTTGCCAGCAGCAGCAACCAACACTGAGCCCTTGATATGGCACCATTCCTCAGGGTGATCAGCCAGCAACTTGGTGGCAGGTTAATTATATTGAATGTCTTCCATCATGGAAAGGGCAGCAGTTTGTCCTCATCAGAATAGACACTGCAGATATGGGTTTGCCTGTTCTGTGTGCAATGCTTCTTCCAAACTACCAGCTGTGGACTCACGGAATTCCTATATACTGTAATTGTATTCCACATAGCATTTTCTCTAACCAAGGCACTCACTTTATGGCTAAAGAAGTGTTTCAGTGGGCTCATGCTCATGAATTTCACTGGTCTTACCACGTTCCCCATGATCCTGAAGCAGCTGGATTGATAGAAGGGTGAAATGGCCTTTTGAAGTCACAGTTACAACACCAACTAGGTGACAGTACTTTGCAGGACTGAAGCAGAGTTTTCCAGAAGGCTGTGTACCTGAATCAGCTTCCAGTATGTGGTACTGTTTCTCCCATAGCCAGTATTCACGGGAGAGCCAGACTCACCCTCAATCTGGGTAGGCACCATCTAATCAGCTGCCAGCCAGCCTGGCTAAGATAAAAGCAAACAGAGGAAAGTGGAAGGACTAGATGGCTAAGACTTCAGGCCTCCATCTTTCTCCCATGCTGGATGCCTCCTGCCCTTGAATATCAGACTCCAAGTTCTTCAGCTTTTGGACACTTGGACTTACACCATTGATTTTCAAGGGGCTCTCAGGCTTTCAGTCACAGACTGAAGGCTGCACTATCAGCTTTCCCACTTTTGAGGTTTTGGGAGTCAGACTGGCTTCCTGGCTCCACAGCTTGTGGATGGCCTACTGTGGGATTTCACATTTTGTTCGTGTGAGTCAGTTCTCCTAATACACTTTGCTTCATATATTTATCTATCCTATTAGTTCTGTCCCTTTAGAGAACCCTGACAAACACACTCCCTGAAAAAATTGACTCTTCCTTTGAGGTTTTTGAAATAGTTTCCTCATTAACTATGTTTCAAAATCTTTAATGTGTGCTTATTTTATATTTGTGTGAGTCATGATCTAGATTTTGAGATTTACTTCTATTCATAATGAAAATATATGGGGTGTTGAATCTGTTTAGTTTGTAAAGCAGAATTTGATAATACATTTCAATTAATAAGATATCTTGGTTATTCATAACTTCTATAAAACCATGACCACACATTACAAACAATCCCATCTATTGCTGTACTAGGCAGTTAATTGAAAAGTCTTTAACATTGAGTCATGAAAGTGTAAATCAAGATCTTAAGATCTTGCCTTTATTTTATTTTTTATTTATTTAAGTATTCATTTATTTTTATTTTTATTTTTTTGAGAAAGTCTGGCTCTGCCACAAAGGTTGGAGTGCAGTGAAGTGCTCTTGGCTCACCGCAACCTCTGCTTCTCAGGTTCAAGCGATTCTCATGCCTCAGCCTTCGAAGTAGCTGGCCTTGCAGACCTGTGCCACCACACCCTGCTAATTTTTTGAATTTTTAGTAGAGACAGGATTTCACCATGTTGTCCAGTCTGGTTTCGAACTCCTGAGCTCAAGTGACCTGCCTGCATGGACCTCCCAAAGTTATAGGATTACAGGCATAAGCTACCGTGCCCGGCCTTGCCTTTATTTTATGAGTAAAATTATACTTAAATGATTTTTATGACCATTTGTTTTAAGAAGATCTTTTCCAGAAAATTCAAAGAATTTGGAACTATAAATATTTATTATATTATAGAGCATAGTCTCATAGACTTAGAAACTGGAATAAACCCCTCTTTTGTACTCTCTCTGTAGCATATATAGTATTGTGTCTTTCAAACTATGGATTAAGTAATGGCGTCAGTTCTTGAAATGCTAGAAAGGACCAATAAGGCAAGTTAAACAAGGTACATCATAGCTGTATATCAATATTATTCAAGCATTTTATTTAAAATTGTTATTTTAAGGTTTTGCTATGTATGTGTGCAACCCAAATAAACAGAGTCCTTTTTCTATGTTGCCTAATCCAATGCAATTTTGCAAGTTAGCAGAATATAAGATTTTCATGTGGAATTCATTATAGGGAAACTTTCTTGCCTCTGTCTTCTTAATAGTTGTCTGAGGAAACGCCAAAAATTGAAGGTTGCTGAATTGAATGTATCCAGTCTTTAAATTCCTGAGCGCTAACCTCAGATGAGCCATTTATGTGGCTTGTTAATCTACTACATTTCCTTAGTCCATTAACTTTTGTATTCTTAGACTCTACTTCATTAGTTCTTATCTCATGTCAAACCTTCAATATTTTCTCCTTCATCCTCACATTCCATTGATGACCTCACTTCTCAATTTGCAGAAAAAACAAATAAACAAACAAACAACAACAGCATTTGACACAGTTGGTAACTCTCTAGAGTTACCAACTCTCTCCTCCTAGAAACACTTTATTCTTTTGAATTTCAGGGTTCCATCATCTCTTGATTTCGCTCCAGTCTCACTGGCCTTTTTTTCTTAGTATTTTTCGATGACTCTGCCTCATCAACCTGACATTTAAATGATTGAATGTCTCAGAATTCCGTCTTTCACATTTACCTTCTCTTTTCTAAATAACATACATCTTTGATGACCTCATTTCATCATAAGATTGTAAATTTTTATTATTATAAAAACCTTTAAATATTTTATAATGTACATTATAGTGCATTTTATATATTATGGTATATTTTATTTTATATAATATATGGCATTTTGTAGTATAAAACATGGTTAGTGTTCAAGTTTAACTTTAACCACTCTCTTTACTTGATGCTGCGTAGGCCTTTCACATTTAAGATGTCTAAACCTAAATTTCTAAAATGTCTCCATTAAATTTGTACACTGACATTCTTCCTCAGAAATTTAGATAAGTTTGAATCCAATCATTAATCCATTCCCAACAACGTTTAGGTAAAAAATAATAATAATAAAGCAAATAACATCACCCATATTTCAAAGCGACAGCATAATGAGACATATGAGTAATATTCAACTTAAATGTTTGTTAGTGAATAAATAAACAGCTAGAATTCAAAGTTGGCTGTGAGATCATCTATGTGGTTTAGTAGAGGCAGAAAACAGATTATATCAATGGAGAAGACCCCCATTCTTATGTAACACAATAATGGAGAACTGTAAGAAGGCCTGGTGGTTTAGCACACTGGTTATTGTAGTGGTGAAAGTAAAGAGTTTGGGAATTGTGCAAAACTCTTAGGTGGCTGTCCTCATATCAGAAACTTGGAAATCTATTCCTCCAGTTTTCAGGACAAAAATCTTGTTGGTATTCTAGACTCTTTAATTTTTCTCACACTGTATCCAATCTATCAATAAATCCCATAAAATATGCCTTCAAGATATCAGTCTGACAAGCTCTCAACACTACTATGACTAATACTTTGGTTCAAGTCACCATCATTACTCACCCGGATTCATGAACTAGAACTCCCTATCCCCACCCTATCTTGCACTTAGATGCCTTCAATCTAGTCTCAACAAGCAGCTAGAATTATCCCTTTAAAACATGTCAGATCATGGAACTCCTCTGCTGAAGATTTTCCCTGACCCAAAGTTCTTAAAGGCCTACATAAATGGGCCTTTTATTATGTCTCTGATCTCATTTTTTCAAAATCTCCAAAACAGTCTCCTTGATGTACTTTAAACCCTGGCACTCATTTTGCAGTCTTGTGCTCATCCTCACCCCTACTCCCAGATATCTGTAGAAGTAACTTCTCACTTTATGTCTTTGCTTAAATGTTATATTCTCCTAATGACCTTTCAACTGGTTCCACTCCTCTTACCTGGGGCAATCTAAATTCCAGTTCTCTGGTTTATACATGAATCTGGGTTGTTTGTTTGCTTGTTTTGGAATGAGAAAGTGGAGGCTTTCTTTAATTTCATTGGTCTTTTCATCTCTCATTGTAACATTGTCTAAGACGCTCTGAAGTATGGGATTTGTTTTTGTTTGTTTGATTGTTTCTCCTTGTCATTTCTCCAGAGTATTTTCTGTTTGTACAGAAAGCAATCTTCTGGTAGCTGGAATCTGGCTCCATTTGGCCCATGGATTCAAGAACAATAACTTTTCCCCTTTTAGTGTGAACAAGTAAGCCTTAATGTTCCTCTCAGCTAAACTGAAATTAGACTTCTTCTTGCCTTAGGTTCCTTACCCATCTCTCACTCTGTCCCTTACAGAATCCAGATGGTCTAACTCCAGGTGTCTCTCTTCCCTTTTCTTAGAGCGTTGACTTTAGAATACTTGCAATTATAATTTTTTTCTTTGCCCCATGATATGTAAATATTTTTGAAAGCCTACTGACAGTTTTACAACCCACGACTATCTTTCTTAAAAATCTGGGAGCCATCCCTTTAAAATGTAATTATCAAGAAATACAAACATCTGTCTCCCAGTCTCTGTGGGTGAGTGAGAGCCTAACTCTGTGGGGTCTTTGCTCCAATAATGGACTACCTCGTCTTATGAAGAAGCAAGAAAATTACTTTTCCAAAGGATGAGGCCAATTAGCAAACCAAGACAGTACAGGATTTCTCCTCTGCCTCCAGCCCTGCAAGCTTTTAAAAACTCTCTAGCCCTTTGTTTTAATGAAATTTAGCTCAGACTGTATTCTAGACTCTCTTGCCAGTGTTTTGCAGAAAGTCTTTCTTGACTGCTTAACTTTGTCAGGTACAATTTTTGCTTTGACAAGGCCACATGGATGCTTGTCTTTATTTTTTTCTGAACCCAGATATATTTTCTATTTTGTCTTTTTAAAGTTTTCTATCCTTCATGTGTTTTTGGAGCAGATTCATAGATGAATGTGCTGTACTTTATTGACTAAAAGCTCCTAATTTTTCTTGAAAAGGAGATAAAATACTTTAGAGCATTTGCTAAAAATTCAGATGAATTAGATAATTTTTTTGTTTACATTATTAAGACTAGATTACAAGTTCAATTCAATTTTTTAGCAAATATTTTCTCAAGGGTACAGCACAAATCACTAAATGTAAAATAGCACTGAATAAAACAAATTGTCATTACCAGATCCGTGTAATGGAAATGAGGTTTGATAGTTGGCTAAAAGTTTATTATGAGATCTATGCATCATCCAAAGCTCTCAATTCATTTCCATGCAATGAAAGCTGCTGCTCAAATAATGATTATTACTCATCTTTCTTCAGGGAAAAAGAAAGTGCTTGTATTTAACTCTCTGGGATAGGAAGGAAGACTAATCAGTGAATCAGAGATTCTTGCTTCACAGTGTGAAATTAGTGAGTTACTTTTTCTAAAAAACAACGCATGTTTCTGCAGGGCATGGTGGCTCATACCTGTAATCCCAACACTTTGGGAGGCCGAGGTGGGTAGATCACCTGAGGTCGGGAGTTTGAGACCAGCCTTGCCAACATGGTGAAAACTCGTCTCTACTAAAAATACAAAAACTAGCTGAGTGTGGTGGCACACACCTATAGTCCCAGCTACTCAGGAGGCTGAGGCAGGAGAATCGCTTAAACCCAGGAGACACAGGTTGCAGTGAGCCGAGATCGCGCCACTGCACCCCAGCCTGGGTGACGGAGCAAGACTCCATCAAAAAAAAAAAAAAAAAAAAAGAATGCATTTTCCCCCCAAACATTTTACTAACAGAATCCTGAATTTTGTTAAATAACAAGATTGAAACAGCCCTCCTCAGATTATGTTGACACAGCTCATGTGGTAATAAAGGAGGGAATACATCTTCACATTCATAGATTTCTAAGAGTCTCTTGTATCAACCCGTGTAATATGAAGACAGAGAAACAAGATTAATGGGATGGTTTACATTGACACGTTTCCAACTCTCTTCAATTCATCCTGTTTTCAAAAGAAATAGACTAATTGCAACAGAGTTTTGTTCCTGAAACTGTTTTAAACTTTTTATATTAAAACTAACATAAATAAAAGTTCCAAATTAAAATGAAATTTAGAACTAGTGTTCCAGGTTCAGCTAAATCTTTGAGCTTGAAATGGATGTCCTTAGGCAAAGCCTGTAACTTTTCATGAAGAGAAAAGTTGAATCTTCTCTGTTTGTAGAGCAATTGCAATGTAAATATTTGAGCAACAGTATTCTATGTGGAGTTGTCTTACCTACTTTTTTTTTGTCTGAAATAGGGCAGATAAACATTTTTAAAATGTTTCTCTTAATATTTACTTGCCAGTTTTTAAAAATATATAACTGAATAGTAGCATACAAATATTTAAAATTCAGTTAAGTGATGCAAAAGGCAAAATACAGACTTGATTATCAATAAGTGGTGTTTTGTTTCTCGTGGATGACTTACAAGTGCTCTGTGAGACAAGAATACAAATCATTTCACATTTTACATCATTCATCACGTGCTTTAGTGTAGTGAGCAATAGAAAGTCTGAACCAATATTTCCTAAACTGTTCTCAGTAGCACAGTGTCCCATGAGTTGTTTGTAGGTATTCTGAGAGGCTTCGTTTATCAGATAATTTCATAAAACATTGAGCTTTATATTATCCTTTTTGGAAAACCTCTAAACATATTAGTATATAAAGACTTTAAGGTGTCTTGCTGTTTAAAAATGGCATAAGATTGTTTAACTTTGTGTGGCTATGTATATTATTTTAGGAGAGCCTCTTACAATATTACTGGTAGTCCTTTCTCTCATGCTGGGGCTAAAATAATGGAGAGCCACTCCATGTGAATTTAGCTTAAAGAGGAATTGCAAGTGGTTGACCAAACCTGGGATATGAAGGAGAACCGTATTTTGAGAAGAAATAAAGACAAAATTGAAATGGACCAACCGTTTCCTTCCTGGAAAGAAATTCTGTGAATTATTTATTGTATTAATTGTGTATATTGTGTAACAAATTGCCATAGATTTAGCAGCTTAAAATCAGATGCGCATTCACTATCTCACAGGTTCTTTCAGTCAGGAGTCTGTATTTGGCTTAGTTGAGTCCTCTGCTTGGAGTGCGAGAGGGCTGCAGTCAAGGTATTGGCTGGTCCTGGGGTCTAATTTGATGCTAAACCAGGAAAGGATCTGCTTCTCAGGTCTCCCAGGTACTTGCAGAATTCCTTTATTTGCAGCCATAACATCTGTGGCTTCTTTGAAGCCAACAGTGGAGAAAAAGACTGTAGCAAGATGGACAGTTCACGCTTATGTAATTGAGCATGATTAATCACGTGTATCCCATCGTCTTGCTGCATTCCATTAGTTAAAAACAAGTCACAGATTCTACTTCAGCAGAGGATAGCACATAAAATCACACATTTCCAGAAGCGAGCATCATAGAGGCTGCTTTAAAATTGTTTGGCCACATTAATTAATTTGTATAAGATTCAGAGAAGGAAATATCTATAAAAATTATTACTTTTTTTCTCAAAAGCAGCCATATGTTTAATTTTTTATATTGAAATCTATAAAATAAGAGCTTTGCTATCACCTGCTATGGTTTGTGCAGTTCATTAATATGCATCATAACACAACATATTATAGGATAGAATAGTCAGGTGGTAGTTCATCCTTATTTTAGAATAAAAAATAAAACCCCATTGTCTCAGCCTAAAATCTCCTTAAGCTGATAAGCAACTTCAGCAGTCTCAGAATACAAAATCAATGTGTAAAAATCACAAGTATTCCTATACACCAATAATAGACAGCCAAATAATGAGTGAACTCCCATTCACAATTACTACAAAAAGAATAAAATACCTCGGAATACAACTTACACAGGCTGTAAAGGACCTCTTCAAGGAGAACTACAAACTACTGCTCAAGGAAATAAGAGAGGAAACAAACAAATGGAAAAACATTCCATGATCGTGGATAGGAAGAATCAATATCATGAAAATGCCCATACTGCCCAAAGTAATTTATAGATTCAATGCTATCCCCATCAAGCTACCATTGACTTTCTTCACAGAATTAGAAAAAAAAAACTACTTTAAATTTCATATGGAACCAAAAAAAAGAGCCCATATAGCTAAGACAATCCTAAGCAAAAAAACAGAGCTGGAGGCATCATGCTATGTGACTTCAAACTATACTACAAGGCTACAGTAAACAAAACAGCATGGTACTGGTACCAAAACAGATATACAGGACAATGGAACAGAATAGAGGCCTCAGAAATAACACCACACATCTACAACCATCTGATCTTTGACAAACCTGACAAAAACAAGCAATGGGGAAAATATTTCCTACTTAATAAATGGTGTGGGGAAAACTGGCTAGCCATATGCAGAAAACTGAAACTGGATGTCTACCTTCCACCTTATACAAAAATTAACTCAAGATGCATTAAAGATTTAAACGTAAGACCTAAAACCATAAACACCCTAGAAGAAAAGCTAGGCAATACCATTCAGGACATAGGCATGGGCAAAGACATCATGACTAAAACACAAAAAGTAATTGCACCAAAATTGACAAATGGGATCTAATTAAACTAAAGAGTTTCTGCATAGCAAAAGAAACTATCATTAGAGTGAACAGGCAACCTACAGAATGGGAGAAAATTTTTGCAATCTGTCCATCTGACAAAGGACTAATATCCAGAATCTACAAGGAACTTTTAAACAAATTTACAAAAAAAAAAAAAACCCATAAAAAAGTGGACGAAGGATATGAACAGACACTTCTCAAAAGAAGACAGTTACGCAGCCAACAAAAATATGGGGAAAAGCTCATCATCACTGGTCATTAGAGAAATGCAAATCAAAACCACAATGAGATACCATCGCATGACAGTTGGAATGGTTATCATTAAAAAGTAAGAAAACAAAAGATGTTGGAGAGTATGTGAAAAAATAGGAATGCTTTTACACTGTTGGTAGAAGTATAAATTAGTTCAACCATTGTGGAAGACTGTGGCAATTCCTCAAGGATCTAGAACTAGAAATACCATTTGACCCAGCAATCCCAGTATATACCCAAAGGTTTATAAATCATTCTTCTATAAAGACACATGCACACCTATGTTTATTACAGCACTATTGACAATAGCAAAGACTTGGAACCAACCCAAATGCCCATCAATGTTAGACTTGATAAAGAAAATGTGGCACATATACACCATGGAATACTATGCAGCCATAAAAAAGAATAAGTCGTGCCCTTTGCAGGGACATGGATTAGGCTGGAAACCATCATTCTCAACAAACTAACACAGGAACAGAAAACCAAGAACTGCATTATCTCACTCATAAGTGGGACTTGAACAGTGAGAATATATGGGCACAGGGAGGAGAACATCACATACCAAGGCCTGTTGGGGGGTGGGGGGCAAGGGAAGGGATAACATTAGGAGAAATACCTGAGGTAGATGATGGGTTGATGGGTTCAGCAAACCTCCATTGCACATGTATACCTATGTAACAAACCTGCACGTTCTGCACATGTATCCCAGAGCTTAAAGTACAATAATAAAAAAAAAGAAAATGTAAATGCATGTTGCAAAAGGATATAGCTTGTAAATAAAAAGGTCAGAGTACCTAGCAACATCTTCTGTCTATAGAATAAAATAACGCTGCCTAGCATTGGCTATTGAGTATCATTGATACTTCACCTGGTAGAATTTTATATCAATACAAGTATCATTCTATTTTTTTAAATAACACTTTAATTTAGGTAGAATTGCTTAATGAACTGCAAATTTGTGGAATACCTTAACTATAATTAGTTTATATATTAATCATAATTATATATTTGTGTTTATAATACATTGTTTAAATAAAATAATATAAATAACAAGAACATCTTTATTACATAAGAGTATCAGCTTGTCCTTCAGAATATATTCTATATGACAATTCTATATGACAACAGGATATTTTTGAGAAGGGCATGTTCAGCTTTCTTTTTCAAAATAAGATGAAAAGTTGATAATAGAAAAAGAGACTTTCTAGTTGCTTGCACTAATTAATTAAGTAATACCTGCCTGGCATGAATTTCACTTGTCTGGGGCTATTTGTGCAGCTAACTTGAGTACATGATCTACCTTTTTGGTGCACATTGAGTTAAACGTTTATTATAGGAAAAAAATTTTTAACACATTCAAGAAAATGGACAAGAAACGTATTTGGGGAAGAGAAGATGATTTTCTATCCGGATTTATTGTTCATTTATATGAGTTTTCTTAGTCATTTTTTGTTATGCTTCTTTTTCCATAGATTTTAGTATTACTTGACTTTCTGGCTCCTTAAAAGGCAACTTAGTAAAAGCATTCTGGTTGATTTTTCTATTTAAAATGTTCAACCGGGGGCTCACTCTGTGATTCAAGTTTGGTGTTTGAGAAGGAACTAACTTGAAATCAGGCCAACTGTAGTGAAGGGCTTCTGACCAAAAAAGCAGTGCTCGTTGCACAGGGGAAGGTTGAAAGCTCACATGGTGTGCTTAGCGCCCACCACTCTTCTCCACTGCTCTTGTTACACCCTGCTTCTTCCGGTATAGACATTCAAAATTTTACATGAGAATATCTTACTTGGAACAAATGCATGCCACATTTTAACATATTACATGAACACAAATTCACAAACAAAGATTGACTATGTTACATAACAGTTTTTCAGCTTTGACTCTTTTGACATTTTGAACCAGGTTGTGTGTGTGAGAGAGAGGGGGTGGGGGGGGGCACAGAGAGAGAGAGAGAGAAAGAGAGAGAGGGAGAGAGAAAGAGATGGGACTGTCCTGATAATTATAGGATAGATAGTTGGATTCTTGTCCTCTGCTTACTAGATGCCACTCGTGATTCTCAGTTACTATAACCAAAAAAAGTTTAGAGTCATTGTTAAATTCCCCCTGTGAATAAACCCCCCCTAAAATAGAAAACCACTCTGCTATATAGTATGTGCTAGTAAATATCTAAAATATACATACATCTAAGAAAAATGAAATGAGAGAAAAGAGCTAATGGTGGGAAAAATGACTTTAATACATTGAAATGGTTAAGATAAAATGAATAAATTGTGTAAAAGTGTTTAATGCAGTACTGCTCAAATAGAAAAGAGTCTATCTATATTATTTAGTTGCAAAAATAGAAATGTTATAAGGATGAATACTATCTAGAAATGCTAAAAAAAACTCATTAAAATAATAAAATACAAATAGAATTGTAAGGTATCATGAAGTAAAGATAAAATTTGTGAGTTACAGACCAAACAGTTCATAACAGAGGGAGATGGTGATGATGCATATTTCAGGATAAAGTGAATAAACCAGCCCATATATTCTCTTTTTATTGTTGTTTTCAATGACCCAATTTCCAAGCAAGGACAATACTTTTTCTCTTTATAAGTGATCTACCAGGTGAGGCTTCTCTTCATTTGTTGATGCTTTAACACAAATACGTGGGCATTTTGCTTCAAGGCAAATTTTAAATAGCTATCTCATTTACATATCATGCCTTACAATGTTGGATTATTATTAGTTCAACAGGAGAGAATAAATTTATCTTGATATGATTACTATTATTTCCCTGAACACTGATGAAAATTTGGAAATATTTGATTCATTTTTCACAGCACTTGCTCAGGAATGGCTAAAGTTGATCAGAAAAATAATTATGTGTTACAAACAGGTATATTTCAATATATTACATTAGTAGTTGTGATGTTTATTACTGTGTGTCAAATTGATTGGACTGAAGAATCCAAAGTATTGATCCTGGCCAGGCAAGGTGGCCCAAGCCTGTAATCCCAGCACTTTGGGAGTCCGAGGCAGGTGGATCACGAAGTCAGGAGTTCGAGACCAGCCTGGCCAACCTGGTGAAACCCTGTCTCTACTAAAAATACAAAAATTAGCTGGGCGTGATGGTGCGTGCCTGTAATCCCAGCTACTGGCGAGGCTGAGGCAGGAGAATGGCTTGAACCCAGGAGGCAGAGGTTGCAGTGAGCTGAGATTATTCCACTGCACTCCAGCCTGGATGACAGAGCAAGACTCCATCTCGAAAAAAGAAAAAAAAAGTATTGATCCTGGGTATATCTGTGAAGGGGTTTCCAAAGGAGATTAACATTTGAGTCAGTGGGCTGGAAAAGGCAGATCCTCGCTTAATCTGGGTGGGCATCATCTAATCAGCTGCCAGTGTGGCAAGCATATAAAGCAGGCAGAAAAACATGAAAAGACTAGACTGGCTTAGCCTCCCAGCATACATCTTTCTCCTGTGATGGATGCTTCCTGCCCTCGAACATTAGACTCCAAGTTCTTCACTTTGGGACTCAGACTGGCTTCCTTGCTCCTCAGCTTGCAGATGACCTATTGTGGGACCTTGTGATCTTGTGAGTTAATACTCCTTAATAAACTCCTATACACACACACACACACTCTCTCTCTCTCTCTCTCTCTCTTAGATTGTATTTTGTAATTCGGTCTACTTTACTGTTACATTTCTCTGATGTTCCCATGCAGTATTTTTAAAAGGCAATGTAATTGTGACGATGATTTTAACCTCTTGAGTCCATTTACTATGTATGTTATTTTGGGGACTTAATGATTAAGAACTTCCATAAACTTAGCAAGATTTGAAGACTTTATATTTAAGTGATGAAATACTTGTCAAAGATTAACCGTATCCATCTTCCTTTGGTACTATCCCCTTGAATATTTTATTTTTTAATAGAATTCTTCTGATTGTCTTTATTTCTTCTTCACCAAAATAATACCAAGGGCTATTGGTCTAAAGTTCTCTTTTTTTGTTGTGTCTCTGCCAGGCTTTGGTATCAGGATGACGCTGGCCTCATAAAATGAGTCAGGGAGGATTCTCTCTTTTTCTATTGATTGGAATAGTTTCAGAAGGAATGGTACCAGATCCTTCTACCTCTGGTAGAATTCGACTGTGAATCCATCTGGTCCTGGACTTTTTTTGGTTGGTAAGCTATTAATTATTGCCTCAATTTCAGAGCCTGTTGAACATCGATGCAAAAATCCTCAATAAAATACTGGCAAACCGAATCCAGCAACACATCAAAAAGCTTATCCACCATGATCAAGTTGGCTTCATCCCTGGGATGCAAGGCTGGTTCAACATATGAAAATCAATAAATGTAATCCAGCATATAAACAGAACCAAAGACAAAAACCACATGATTATCTCAATAGATGCAGAAAAGGCCTTTGACAATTCAACAGCCCTTCATGCTAAAAACTCTCAACAAATTAGGTATTGATGGGACATATCTCAAAATAATAAGAGCTACTTATGACAAACCCACAGCCAATATCATACTGAATGGGCAAAAACTGGAAGCATTCCCTTTGAAAACTGGCACAAGACAGGGATGCCATCTCTCACCACTCCTATTCAACATAGTGTTGGAAGTTCTGGCCAGGGCAATCAGGCAGGAGAAGGAAATAAAGGGTATTCAATTAGGAAAAGAGGAAGTCAAATTGTCCTTGTTTGCAGATGACATGATTGTATATTTTGAAAACCCCATCGTCTCAGCCCAAAATCTCCTTAAGCTGATAAGCAACTTCAGCAAAGTCTCAGGATACAAAATCAATGTGCAAAAATCACAAGCATTCCTACACACCAATAACAGACAGAGAGCCAAATCATATATCAAATACATTGTTTGTATTTGTCAATTAAATACATAAATAAATTGCATAGATTTCTATTACAAATTGAGCATTTCTATGTGACTTTGGACTGGTCACTTTATCTCTCATAATAGCCTTAGTTCTTTTCCCTTGAAAATAGGAGTAGCAATAATCTACTTCTCCAGATTTCTATCTCAATTGTATAAAATACTCCCTTTAATGTATTCAACATATTACCTTGAAACATAGATAATGTTTGTTTATTAATTATAGAAATGATTATTACTATTAATAATCATTAAGAAGTATATATTCCACAGCAACCCTTCAGAAAGGGTCTTTACACTGAATATTATTAATTATTTAAGAATATGATTAAAGTTCCATAGTCAAATAATTTTAATTTGAATAAAGTTAAACAGAATTATTGTTAAAACCTATGAAGATTTCCAGAATCATTAATATGCTTATGGTTGTGACCATCTCAGAAGAATTTTTATTTGCAGCAATTCCTAAATGTATTTGACTACTTAATACTGGCAGAGGTGGGGGTGTATATCTGAAGAATTGCATTCTATGGATTTATGCTTCATAAAATGCTGCTTCATAATTACTGTCCTCACCTTTTCATCCTAGGTACATTTCCCAGTCCAGGTTTAATTAAATGTGGACATCTTCAACTCATGATGCTTAAGGACCTATCAATTCATTTATCATATAAATTTAAGCTACTTTAGAATGGTTGTATATGGAGCATGTTTAGTCATTTTGGCCAATTTATGTAAAAATTAACATCTTTATTCATATATCTTGATACATTTATTTCCACAGTTAATTTTCATTATCTTTAACACATAAGCACTATTTTAAGACAGTTGCAATAAACCCAATATAATGTTGTATATTAAATAAAAACCAGTTTTTATTCTCAACTAGAATTGTATATTGAGAATTGCCTTTTATAAAGCAAAAGCTCAAAGAGATGTGACTGTTCACTTTAAGAAACATTTATGTTCTAAATGTTTCACTTGAAACACCCTTTTAACTTTTCGGCCTTATTTTTCAAAACTTCAAAACTATTCATCTTATATGTGACCACAGAGAGAGTGGCAATGAAATCACACCATTAAAACCAAGAACCAGTAATGAATTCTAAAGTCCTTAATTTGTCAAATAAAAGTAGCCATTTAATCTATAAAAACATAACTAAACAAAGATGCATTAACTTAGTTGTGAAGAAGTTTCTTGGAGGCAGGAAAGTGATTGTAATACTAAATCAGCATTTAAATATAAACGATTTAAGGAAGTGTTCCAGTAAACAACGAAATACAAGTCCATCCTTAAGAAAATTGTACAATTTCAAAAACACCAATATAATGCTTTGTACTTGGTCCAAAATTATTACCCATGGTAATATTTTTGCAATACCAGGTTGTTGAGAAAGAAAAGAAAAAACAGTAAAAATAAACTGGTGTTCATCCTGTATTTTCACCATTTAAAAATCAATGTGTCCCCAGCAATTTATCTAATCTCTGAAAGTTTAATTCCAATTTTTTTTTGAGACACGATCTCATTCTGTGGCCCATGCTGGAAGGCAGTGGCATGATCACAGCTCACTATAACCTTGACCTCCTGGGCTCAAGCAATCCTCTCACCTCAGCCTCCCAACTAGCTGGGACTACAAACTCATGTCACCACTCCGGGTTAATTTACTTTTATTTTTTTGTAGAAAGGAGGTCTTGCTATGTTGTGCAGACTGGTCTTGATCCCTATCCTCAAACCTTCCTCCCACCTCAGCCTCCCAGGGTGCTGGGATTATATGCATGAGCCATCACATTGGGCTTAGTTTCTAGGAGTTGCAATAAATAACATATTCTCCATAAGGTGATTAGGAGATTTAAAAGACATAATCCATTAAAATGTCTAACACATATCCTCTTACTGTGTTTCTGAAAAAAAAATTTTTGGAAAAAAAAGATTATGCATATCCACTTCACTTTTTATTTGTTTAATTATTTATATATTTGATTTGAAAATTATGTACATGAGAAAAGCTCAATTATTTGAAAAGGATGTAATAACTGTATGGTAGTAGAAATGGAATTTAGATTTTTAAATAATCTTCTAGGCCAGAGATCAGATTATGTGTGAAAAAAGGAAGTTGTAAATGAAAAAGGAAGATTAATTTATGTTCAGTGTTTTAGTTTTTTGGAAGAATGCATTTAAGTGTTTACTATGCTAAGCTCCTTTTTTATTTACAGATATTTCTGTTTTTAAATTGTTTATCTTAAAGAATAAAAAGTTGAGTGCATTGCAATTTATGTTATTCAGAGGATTGATTAAGTGGAAGTCCAGATTATTAGGTTAGACAATAATCATTTCTACTTATACTTTCCATTTTTAGGTGAATATATTTCATACTAACGCTGCTCTTTTTGCGCTTATCATAAATTTGCATTTTAAAACACTATAAGCTATGCCACCAAATGAAATGAACAAATTTTAACGAAAATTGCTTGTAAATGTTTAACTAAGTTTATTATATAGTGCTTCCATTAGTGTTGCTTTTCAAAATAGAGAATTATGTGATTTCACCATTTTAATAATAAAATGTATGCTGATTGTACATTAATTTAAAGTGAATTTAGTTAGATTAAAACATTGCTATTTTTGAATAGTCTAATACTCTTACATCTCATTTTTCTGGCAAATTCGTCAAGAAAGAGCCCAGTAGATTTTTTCATTAAGGGAGATTATGTTGGAAATCAATTTTCTTAAAGCCCCATGATCTATTATTAAATATATTTGAAAATGTCTTTAAAGAATAAAAGAAATACATTTTAATGTGATGACTGCATGCATCATCAGTTTTTTATTTGTTTTCTTCCTGCTCTAGGTAACTCTTGATGTAACTATAATTTTAAAGCAAACTGTTACTAAAATGTTGGCTTTTTAATAATTGCATTTTCAAAATTGTGTTTCAAATGTTCATCACTGTAGTCATTCTCACCTGTGCCCTTCAATGGAAGAGTAACAAATGCTATGTGTACTGGTTTTTATACACATCTGAAATTTAAAAGATAATCTAAGTTTTTTTAGTTCTGTATTAAGTGGAGAGTAGGGAAGAAAAAATTGCCTTTCTCTCCTACCCATCTTTTGTTCATTGGCTGGAGACCCTATAACAAGATAGAGTAACAGGAGAAAAGCACACACATATTTCTGACCTACCCCAAAGCAGGTCATAAAATCCTCAGATGAGAGATGCCCTCCTCTATACTGAGAGGAGAACAACATCCTGATAGCCAAAGACAAAGGAACAGAGAGGAATCTGAAGGAGCAAGCCTTGATAAATTTCCTCCAGTTTCCTATGCTTATGACTTGCTTCAGGGGTAAGTCAAATTCTTTTCTGCACATGCTGTTTCTCAGATTCCTTCAGCTAACATATTCAAAATGCCAAGGTGCCATACTTTGGGATAGTAAGTCCTCAACTCCATCAGTAGCATGAACATGGACACACTCCAGATGAGAAATAATCACAAATCATAGTTTTTATGGACACAATTTTATGCCAATCCAAGAGAGCAACAACTTACATAGTTTAATGTCAGATCTTTCATGCAGTCATAAAATACTGTGGTTCAAAAGTGATTTTCAATATCAGATTCATGGTTTCCTTTAGCACTCACATACAGAATTAGAAGATTTTTCTAATTTCAGTGAGGTTAAAATTTTAGTAGAGGTTCTCATTGACTGTAGCTTTTAAAATCCGTATGTTAAAATTATTCAGTAAAATGTTAGCTTTACTGAATCTCTGACTTAGAAGAAAAATAATGGAAGGGCAAAACCACTATTTGCCCTTAAGCAATGACTATTCCATCAATAAGCAACAGATTAAAAAAAACAAAACAGAAAGTATCACCAGAACACTATAGTTCAATAGATGACATCTTTGTATGTCTGAAGAAATAAATACGAATGCAAAACTTAATTCACTGAAACTCCTGTGGGTTTGAAAAATTCATATCAGATGCTGTTATCATAAACTTTCCTTTTCAAATTCTCACATTTAGAAAGCTCTCACAGACTAAGATGTGAACCCTTTAAGAGACCTAGATGTTCAGTACTACTAAGACACTCCTATTTTGAAGAGCATCAATTTGTATTACCATACTGTGTCTGTGAGAGTGTGTGTACGTGTGTGTGAGAGAGAAAGAAAGAAAGAAAAAGAAAGAAACAAACAAACGAACAAAGGGAGAGAGAAAGAAAGGAAGGAGGGAGGGAGGGAAGAAGGAAGGGAAGGAAGGAAAGGAAGGAAGGAGGAAAAGGAAGGAAGGAAGGAGGAAAAGGAAGGAAAGAAGGAAGGGAGGAAGGAAGGAAGGAAGAAAGGAAGGGAGGAAGGAAGAGAAGGAGGGAAGGTATGTAACTGTTGCTTCTTCCTGACGTTATTATTTTATTGTTACTGTTATGTTTCCCTCACAGTACACTTTCTCTGTCTGGGAAGCTTGGTTATCTTTTACAATTCATTTCTACCATTGCTGCCCTGGAGATTCTTTCTCATCTTCCTCATTGATATTTCTTACTACAGTATTTTTCTGAACATTTTGTTCGTAATTACTGTGTTAGCACATTGAAGAGTAGTGATCTGTTCTACAGGTCTATTTCTAACTCACACCCCCAACAGTGCTTGCATTAAAAGTATAGATTGCACTTTATTTATTTTTGTATACACTCCACATAGCAAGGGCTTGACACATATTAGCACTCTAACTGTATTCACGCCAGAGGAAATCCAGTGTTCACATATTCTGTGATGCTCAGTTTACACTATGTTTATTTTAAGGAAGGAGAGCAATATAGTCTTTTTATTTTATTTTATTTTTTGAGATGGAGTCTCGCTCTGTCACCCAGACAGGAGTGCAGTGACGCAATCTCTGCTCACTGCAAGCTCCGCCTCCCGGGTTCACGCCATTCTCCTGCCTCAGCCTCTCCAGTAGCTGGGACTACAGGCGCCCGCCACCACGCCTGGCTAATTTTTTTTTTTTTTTTTTTTTTTTTTTTTTTTTTTTGTGTGTGTGTGTGTGTGTGTATGTGTGTTTTTAGTAGAGAGGGGGTTTCACCGTGTTAGCCAGGATGGTCTCGATTTCCTGACCTCGTGATCCGCCCGCCTCGGCCTCCCAAAGTGCTGGGATTACAGGCTTGAGCCACTGCGCCCGGCCTCAATATAGTCTTAAGAGTATTTATTTTTCAACCAATTTGATGACATTCACATTTCTTTTCATTGAAGACCTGCAGCAAAGGTCAACTGCAACATAAATTGAGTCTTGATCCCAACAGCATCAGGAATCAAACTCTTCACTTTTTTACAGTTCTAGCTGGAAAACATCTTAATTGTGATATCAATTAATATACAACCCAAAGGGAAAAAAAAAGTAGAAAATGCCAAATACTTTTACATCACAATTTGTGACAAAATCCTATAGGGAATAGAGATATAATGAGATTAATTTATAAACATGAGTGCTCTGGGGAATAATCTTATTTCGTGTTTATTACATGGAAAAGAAAACTTCAAACAAATCCCTTGTGATTGTGAGCAGTTACACTACCCTTTTCCATGGTGTCTTTTTCACCCAGCCATTTGTATGGCACTTCATCCAAATATACTAACATAAAGCACTGGACTTGACCACTATTCATTTTCCATAATCTTCTGCAACTTCACAGAGCAATAAACCATTCATGATATCCCTAAAGTAGTTCAACCAGGATATCAAATCTCAAAATGGTAACACGGACAGAGTAATATGGTAAAATAGAATAATCTGATGGCAGCTGAATTGTTTGGAATCAGCTTTAAGTTTTAGGCTTTTTAACTTGTTGTTTTCTTTAATTTGTTGTTGTACTTCTGGATGCAATATGTTATGAGGACTTCTTAGATAAATAATACTTGTGCTATTTTAAATGCAAGACAACTTTTCATTCAACTCAGTCACCTCTGTGACTCTAATCAAAAGAGAAATTAGGTTTCTGTAATTGGTATACAGGGAAGGTCACTTGATTTTTTCATCTTTCTTCACTGCCTGAAAAGTGAGTGGCCTTAACTCACTTATTTCCTCGAAATTTGAAAGTGCTTAATACTTTATAGATGTGCAAGCAACATTTATAATTAAAATTCTACAACATTTGTAATATCTTGTGTCAGCAGTTATATAGCAGACAAGATCACAGTTCCTTTTAATTTCACTAGCTGCTTTTTCTTGGTTCAGTGCTTCCTTAAGTTCATATCATCAGTGAACTAAATGTATTTACAATTGGTACATTTTAATATTAATTAAATTATAAAGAACAGAACATTTAGCATAGGAAAATGAGCATTATTTAGTGTTTCTTTAGCCCAATATAATGTCTTACGGATTTGGTTTAATACTTTATTGAATAATCTCATTCACCTCTCAAGACTTAATAGTGAGGGCAATGTGGAATTTTAATCTAAATAGCAAATTTTAGGCAAGCGTAAAACCCTAACCATAAATAGGCCTATCCTGGAGATAATCAGATCAATCACTAAGTTAAAAAATATGAAGTGAGAAACTCAAAGGAGTAAGAACTTCATCTTTTAAAATGAGAATCTCTATTGAGATCATCACATTGATAATAGAGATTATTGTATATAATAATCTAATATTGTGTATAATAATCTAATATTCAGAAATATAGTATGTTCTTTTTAATGTGGCAGTGATTTACTGTCCATGTATATCCTGCTCAGAGCTTTTGGAGTAATTTTTACCCTGGAGTCTTCCTGGCATTTGCTTTAGTAAGTGAGATATTTAACAATGTTGCTTAAGGGCCCACTCTATACAGCACTGCACCAGGTGAAAAAGCAGTATATGCGATAAAGTAGAAGACACAGAAGTGAGGTATATAATCAGACAAGAACTTAAAAAAAGTATTCAACAAATAATTTGTCTCCTGAGTTTGCAACTTATAGAAAAATAAGAAATACAGTAAGGGTAATTAAAATTTTTGTTTCTGTTTATGAAGGGCAAAGAGACTATATTCCTCTCCTCCCTTTTTGTAAATTGTTTCTTTGGAGACGTAGTGAATCTGAGTTTTTACTCTAACTCTTGGGATTGAAATAAATCTCTCTAGGGATTAAGCCCAGTTTCCAGTTTTTACAATGAAGAGGTATCACCAAGGTCCTAGTTAAATGACTTATAGATTAATAAAAATATATTTCCAGAATTAGCTCATAGGTGTTTTAGGAATACTGCCGCAAGAAAGAATCCCTTTGATTTGTTGAAGTTATTATTCTTCCTCCTGTATTGCTATATGAAATATGTGACATTTTGTTCTAGCTTTGTAGTTGCTTTCATGCCAACTTACATGCATATAACTCTGCTAATGCTAGTAATAAACTGCCTTTTGTCTCCTATATTGGTATAGAATGGTCTTCTTATAGTAGGAGTATTTTACATTCTCAGCATACACACTCACATTCACACACTCATGTACATATACACCTGCACACCTAAGAGGACATAAAGGGGGAATCGTGGTAAATTTTAAGTTGAAATATTGTAGAGATTCATACAAAATTGCTAAAAGAAAACAAATTGAATCTGCTTAGAATTAGATTAGCAATTCTCAAATTGTGTGTCCTGAGATAAGGAGATTGAAAGTATTTCTATGATCAAATTATTTTGGGGGTGATTCCATTCCATATCTTTTAATTTTTACAATGTGTATTAACATTTGAATATCTTTGCAATAAAGAAAATACTCCTGATCGTTTTTTATGTTTATACATATATTTCACTACTGACACAATTTCTGAGCATATAGCCAATTTACATATCCTAGAAATGCCTTCTTCTGAAATACTGATTGTGAAACACTGACCTTGCTAGAATAAACGAAGGAAGAAAGATTAACGCATGGCAGAAACTTCGGAGAGTCGGAAGATTGAAAGAGGTATGATGACAGCAAATGAATGTGATAGCAAATTCTAGGCAAGCATAAAACTCTTAGCATGGTTTGAAGAGTGCAGGAAGATATTTATCTCTGTGTGTGTGTGTGTGTGTGTGTGTGTGTGTTATAACAAATAGGCTATCCTGGAGACAATCAGATTAATCAGTAAGTTAAAAAAATAGGAAATGAGAAACTCAAAGGATTTTGTGAAGAAAGGAATAATTAGAATAAGCTATACACTAAATGTAAAAAAAATAAATAAAAATTTCTAAATTTAACAGCACTACTGATAACAATGTCGCCAGTCACTCAAATAGAGAAATCCTGGGAGAGAGGGATGGGAAATGGGCATTGTTAATGGATACAAAAATATTGTTAGGTACAATGAATAAGATCTAGCATTAGATGGCACAACAGGGTGACTACAGTAAGCCATAATTCGTTGTACATTTTATAATAAACAGGAGAGTACAATTGGGATGTTCATAATGCAAATAAATGATGAATGTTTGAAGTGATGTATACCCCGTTTACCCTGATATGATTATTATACATTGTATGCCTGTATCAAAATATCTTATGTACCCCCAAAATATATACACCTATTATCTACTCATAAAATAAAACTAGAAACAAATGGAGAAATTCTATAACAGGTTTAGATAACATTCATATGTAATACATTTTATTAACAAATCTGTGTCATGATATTACTTTTTCAAACATAGTCTAGTTAAATACAATAATTAAGCAAAAATAGTAACCTTAAGAACTAGAACTATTAAGCAAAAAATAGTAACCTTAGAGAACTGTAGTCTCAGGCATTTAATCTACAAGGAAAGGAAATATTTATTAAGAGACCTCTTACTCTGAGTACTTGGGTTCTTTGCATGTCTTTTTTCATAAAAATAGAGAGTAGGTGTAGTGTACATCAGTCAGTCCTAAGAGCAGGACAGCTCATAAGTTGTAGACTTGCTAATGTAACAAAGATCTCTAATTGTAAATGTACATTCACAGTTACTCTCAACACAGATGATGAAATGGAAAGTAGGTAAACATAGAATTTAAAACGTATTTAAATAAAAAATAAAATCTAAGAAATTTAAGAATTTAATTTAAAATTTTAAAAAGTATTTAAATAAAAAAATCTAAGAAAATCTAAGAACATTGACTAAGTGCTATGATTTGAATGTGTTCCTACTAGAACTCTAGGGTTGAAACTTAATCCCCAGTGCAACAATATTGGAAGATAGAGATTTTTGAGAAGTGTTTGTATCATGTGGGCTCTGCCCTCATGAATGGATTAATGCCTTTATAAAAGGGCTTGATGGAGGATGTTTGCTCCTTTTTGCCCTTCTGCCTTCTGCCATGCAAGGATCCATCTTTCCTCTCCTCCACAGAACTCCTTCCCTCTGCAGCATTCAAAGTGCCATCTTCAAAGCAAAGAGCAGCCCTCACCAAACATTGAACCTTTCCTTGCCTTGATCTTAAATTCCCAGGCTCCAGAACCGTAAAAATATTTTTTTGTTCTTTGTAAATTACTCAGTTTCAAGTATATTGTTATAGCAGCATAACATGCTCTAAGACACCAATATATTTAAATAGATTATTTTACTTTTTTAAAAGTATTTTTCTCATTAAAAATTGCTAATATGAGTTGTTCATAACAGATCGTTTCTCAGTATGATGTGCTCTTACCAAATAAATCACTTATAACATTAAAAATATAGGTTTCAGGATGATTTAAAAATTAAACTGACTTTCAATTTACAGTCACTAAATTTTTCAAAAGTATAACTTTTATACAAATGTGGGCTATTAAAGTAAATTTAAACTCATATAAACATATATTTCTCTATTAAATCTTAATACATGTATCTTTACTTTTTCGTATGCTCTTAATAAACTACAGTAAACATAAAATTAGTTTTTTTTTTTTTTTTTTTTTTTTTTTGAGATGGAGTCTTGCTCTGTCACCCAGGCCAGAGTGCAGTGGCATGATCTCGCTTACTGCAAGCTCCGCCTCCTGGGTTCAGGCCATTCTCCTGCCTCAGCCTCCCGAGTAGCTGGGACTACAGGTGCCCGCCACCACGCCGGGCTAATTTTTTGTATTTTTAGTAGAGACGGGGTTTCGCCGTGTTAGCTGGGATGGTCTCGATCTCCTGACATCGTGATCCACCCGCCTCCGCCTCTCAAAGTGCTAGGATGACAGGCGTGAGCCACCGCGCCAGGCCAAAATTAGTATTATACAAAATTATTTGTTATTTAAATTAACCAAAATAGAAGGAATATGGTGTTGTTAATGCTTCCAATCAACCAATCAAGATTCAATAAAGATTGCATATTTTCACTTGCATTAAAGAAAGGTAAATTCTAGTAGATTTAAAAGTGTATTGGTGAGTATTAGAATACACTTTACAATCATTTTTTTGAAATAATTGCTCACTAATGGGGGTCATCGTTCATTGGCAAAGGGTGCTTGAAAGAAAATTTTAAATTAGGTGTTTTATTTCAGTTTACAGAACAACTCGTTTTGTAATTTATTTCCATTCCCTCCTTTTTTGTCCAGGTCACCAAGTATCCTCATGCTGTCTTTAATGCCTCCTCTGCAAAATAATTCATTCTATTGAGTTGCTACTATTCTTTTATTTTTAATAGATCTTTATCTTTAAAACCTGTCCATCAGTGAAGTGTCACAGAATAATGTTACTTGGGGTTCAAGGGGAAGGAAGAAATATCTAAACGGTAAAATCCAAGATATCAGAGGCAGGTTATTGGAAAATAATTTTGGAAATATGTGTTAGCCTTTTCAGTTCCTAATAGATTATTGAATGCAGAGTATCACCAAATCTTCCAGGATTTATCAGTGCCTTTTGGGAGTTCGGGAAAAAAATGAAAACCATAGTCAAAGCAGCCACCTCTAGGTACTGTAATCTTCATGTTGAAGAGTTTGGAAAGTTTTTGCCTGATTGATACTTCCTTTCACAGCAGATATGAACCATTGCCCTTGATTGCTTTTTCTGAAATTCTTTGATTAGAATTAATCCTAAGAGCTAAACCACGAATACATGCACCCACTTATTTGTTAACAGCTTCCAAAAACAAATAAGCAAACAAGTAATCTGCTTGTTCATAGTAGAGGAATTGTGCCAGTACCTTGTTGGATAATTCCCTGGCTAGTGAGAATATGAACACAAATATTCTTCAAACAACATCTCTCTATAAATACCTTTAAGACTAACTCATGTTTGGCAGTCAGCCTTAATGTGGACTGTTTAATTAGAAATCTAATTCCTGCTTAATATGCATATTTCTGCTTACAAGTCATAGTAATGGTGTAAAACAATTAATGTGAAACTTCGGCACAGACACTCATTAAAGACTTGAAAACCATGTGCATTTTTTTTTTTTTTTTTTTTTTTTTTTTTTACGGACGGGACAGGATGATTAAAAGAACAGGTAGAAATTCATTGACTCAGCTAATATCATTATTTTTAGGATGAAAGGTTAACATGCTATATAAGAAAGTGGTCATTTGCTTGTGATAGTAACTGCAGAAGACAGTCCCTGCAGAGTTTGGCAGAATGCCTCACATTTCAGAAGACATTTAGCTTTGATTCAAACTTTGAAAGGAAAAAATGGGATAGCTCTTTATTTTCTCAAGCATGCTTCTTAACTATGGTTATTATCTTAAGGATGATTTACTCTTATCACAGAATACATTTTAGTAGCAAATTGGTTGATCTGAAGAGATGTTTTTTCATTCCTAATTCAAGGTGGTTTATTCACTGGTTATGGAATATTTCAAGATTCAATCTGGAAAATATTCAGACCTTACATCTAAATACTAGCTTAACCTCATAGCCTATTAAAAACATACAGACATAAGAATTTAGGCATTCTGAACTCTATAATTATACTGTAATACTTACTATTAGAAAACTAATGCATAAAATTAATGACAGCCTACTAAAATGCATGTAAATCAAACTCTCAATGTAAGTTCTGTGTAATAGTATAGTGCTTGGAAATTGAAAGCATCTTTGTTCATAATCCCACAATAATAATTTAGACACTTTTTTATAAAATATAGATATAAGAAAAATTGAAATAATATTATTCTTATTGCTCCTTTTTAGGTGAATTATATCTGAAAACCAGGGGTACAAATATCAAATCTTGAGGAGAGACTCAAAAATTGTGGCACTTTAAAAACATTGTCAAGTTTCAAAGATAACTTGATGATCTAAATGGGTTCTGGGTTGTTGTTTTAATAAAAATATCAAAATACAAGTTTTAAAAGAAAATAAGAGATTTTATTTTCCCATTTCTTCTTGGAAGATTTTTTTTTCAAATTAAAAATTCTTAGAAAATGTGATGTTTGTCACTATACACGCACACATACACAAGTAACTTTAAAATATTATTTTTCTTTGTTGTCTTTATACAGTGATTTATAGACTGTCTTGAACACTAACTTTAGAAGGCATAATAATATTGTATATACATTTAGTAGCAATGATGCTATGGTCAAGGCAAGAGGTGCATACAATGCATTATAGAATGAAGTTTGAAATAAGAAAAGTGTGTATCCCTCCTCATGTATCTTACCCCAAATTTAATGCTACAAATATTACTCTTACAACATTTCTCCAAAGCGTAAATTGAGGATTCCAAACAAATGAGAAAAGGGCATCAGGACTGGTTCTTATTTTTATCCTGTTGGTTACCATATGCCCAATGAAACCAAGGGCAGGGCAGGGAAATGGGAGAATCAGCAGGTGTCTTTGACGGCTCTCCTAGTTTTAATGACGTAATAACAAAATAGTCCCATTGTTTATGACTGCCTTAAAGGTTACTCCAAGTGAGAATTTACGTCTGGATATCTAAGAATTTCTGTAAGTTTTAATTGGGGTTCATTTGACAATATATATGCCCCTGTTGTTCTATATTTTATTCTCTGGGTTGCATTCTGGGACAGTGCTACACAGAGCATATAAGCAAGAAGTCTGTGTCTTAGGGTAAGTTAAACTTTTGTCTGTTTCAAAATGTTAAGGTTTTCTAGGATAAAGTAAGTCAGAAAGGATGCTTGGGTTCTTACTGTGAGTGACAGCAGGACTGGATGTTTTCTCAGAAAAGCAACAGGAAATAGGCTAACGGGTTTCTTTTAGTTCACCTTCAAACCAATCTAGGGACCCACCAAAATAATCACACACATGCACATTTAACTTGTTCCCAGCTGCTTCAGCACTAGTTGACCCATGCTTAACAACAATTCCAAGTAATTAAGACAGAGTAAAATGAATATATTGAAACTTTATACTCTACAGGTGCCTCTGATGTTGATGTTAATCAAATAATTTTAATATCTGTGTATATATGATATATACACAATGTGATATGTTTTATATATATATATACAAATGATATATATATATTTGCACATGCACTTAGCATATCAGTTTATCTTTATGTTTCACTGGGTTGACGACAAAAGTGTAAGAGAGACAGGGAAACACAGATTGTGTGAGTAATCTGAGATTCTGCATCTGTAATCCTGTATAGCTGTATAGCTGTAAAGGCAGGTAATTTGTTTAGGTTTTATTTGGTTTCCAGTTCAAACATCTCTTTCTGCCTTGAAGTTATTCTGAAATGATAAATTTATTTATTTTGTTTATGCTCTTTCCTAGCTAGAGTTGAGATAAATCCCATATCCCCTTAGGAGCTAATTCTTCCAGAATTACATTAGCCCATTAATGATCTACCCTTCCGGTTCCGTATGAAACTGGTAACCTTAGAGACATATATTGAAATGACTGTATCACATAAATTGACCTGGTAATTTACATATTATTTTAAATTATTTACGCACAATTTTAAGATAACTTGAGTAGCCCATTTTGTATTAAGATGAAATATATTCATGTTAATCCCAGCAAAAATCTCTCAAATTTATCCATTTTGAAGCTTACTTATAAATCTATTGTATGTATGGATAATGAGAGGATGGCCACTATGCCATACATCATGTTTAACCAGATCACGTTTATGTTCTGGTTTATTACTGATTAATTCATGTTCATTAGTTCATGTTATGTTCAAGAGTTGAAATTTATTAACTCAAGTTTAGAAGCATGGATAATCAATTTCAGTAAGCCTGAGTTTAGTCATTATAATGTTTATACAGTGTTAGCACAAAGCTGTGGTTATGGAATGATATATAAACTAAAATAAAGAAGTTTGTATTTCCAATTCTGACTATCCTACCTGGAATCTGAAAACAATGCACATTTCAAGTTCCCTTGTTTAAGTTCTTTAGGACTGCTAAATAGGGGAAGTCTATATATGCTTGGATTCTTTGACCCAAAATCTTCTCATTCCTCAACTTCCCTCTCTTTTATAGTCTCTCTCTCTCCCTATTTCAAGCACTTAAACATGTAAATTTGATCCTTGTCAGTGTCCAATCCCTGCTCTTCCTTCCACCATCACACCCATCTAAATTCAATTAATTATCAAATATTTACTGATTCTAAATATTACAAAATAATAAAACCTGTTAGACATAGTTGGTCTTTGGCACTGTTGCTTTTCCTCCCTACAATTTTACCTACACTACAAATGCCTTTCAAGTAGTCTTTCTATATATAATTTATTTGATTCTTAACCCATTTTCTGCATGGTCATGGACTATGATTTATTAATTAAGTAATATACATGTGCCAACAAATATCCTGGCTGTAATGGGCTATTCATACTTACCCAACATACCATATTGTGGTATCTGTTGTAATATAACATATTTATTCCTCAAAATCTCCCAGAATTATATCTAAAAACAATAAGATGAAAAGTTGGAATAGCCCATTCAAAATGTATGCCATTAATAATCAGAACACTAGCCCAAGCAACATAATTCTAATAAAATATTAGATAGTAAAAAAGGTAAGGTACAATTACCGATAAAGAAAGTTGGAGTAAATACAACAATTTCATTTAAAAAGGTGACAGTAGCTTGATGAGAAGAGTATTAAAAAAGAATTCATTTTTCTGAGTTATGGAGACAATGGCAACATTCAGAAAAATTATGTAAGATTTTGGTAAGACTCCCTACAGCTGGCATATGACTAATCCTGGCCAAGAGGAAGAACAGGATAAGTATGAATGTCCTGGCCCTGGAGAATTTTACTGGGTTAGAGACTCATTATATTCAGTTGCTGTTTCTTGATGTGAGAAACATAACTTCTGTGTTATGCTGACAAATTTTCCTAGTCTATCACTCATGAGCTAATTAATATTACCAGAATGTGCTGTAGCAGAATGGACTGTATTTCAGTACCTGGTCTTCCTAACACCCAAGATTCATTTCCCCTGCTCTTAACCAGACAAAGATTTGTTCAAATTAATCTCTATGATGTCTGCATTTATCTACAATAAAAATAGTATTTTCTGTGCATCCATTCATTTTTGTTACTGTTATATTAGAATCAGCATATGTCACTTAAAAATGTTTCTTTGATAATTTTGTTAGATTTAAATTCTTCCTTATTAGGATATTTTAGTAATTCTTGGTCTATAATCTCATTGCCTATTAAGATGTCTTCTACACTGGGAAAAATTCAGCGAAATGTAAATAAATTTTAACTCAACATACTTTAAGTATTTGAATAGACTGTCCTTTGTTTGTTGTTTTGATTTCTTGCCATTTGTTCTATAAACCTGAGATCCTAACAGCTGACATTCTAAGTAACAATATCCGAGTCAATAATGACTCTAGGAGAAAGAAAAACCTAGCATTATTTATTATTGTTATAACTGTAGCCATTGAAAATCTGAAGCAGCTGTTCATCTGCCAGCAAAGAAGGTATATGTATACACTTCTTATCCAAGGCTGAAGAGTTGCAGGCCCATTGATGTGAAAACAGTGCAGGATTCATTAACAATGCTTTCAGCCCAAATTTTGGCAACACATCCTAAAAAAATATGGCGGACATTTTGTAATTAGAAAGAAATTTACACCAGGACGACAGACAAGGTAGCATCGAGCAATGAAATAATTACTTCTGAAATCAAGGTACGGCAAAGGATTACTAGAGTTGAATTCTCCATGTTAATGTTGTCTTTAGCAAGGTATAAAACAGGAGGTAACCTGGTGATAGATAGGTAGGTGAGTAGGCACATTTTTCTGCAGAGTCCTTTTTGTAATTTTATATATCAATGTTTATTCATAAATTCTAAAACCGAATATTCTCTCTATTTTCTTTAAAGCAATAGAAATTATAGCTAAACTAAGCTATCAGTCTGCAGCAATATGATACAAAATGTATCAATGTTTAATTTAAGAAATGTTATTGCACTGAGAATACTGGCTATGCTGTATTTAACATGTTTCTATTCTTGAAACTTACCCACAGTTTAATTTTTTGATAAAACATGATTTCTTTGTGTTTATTTTACAAGGAGGAAGTTGATATGAGGATATAATGTAGATGTTTGAGAAGATTAGAAAGAAAACTGAAAGAGGAAATTAGATTTAAGGGTCCAAACATTTCTTTTTCTTCTTTGTTGATAGATACTAAATTTTTCAAAAATTGAGAAAAGAATTGTTAGATGTTTATTGACAATGTATCTGTTTCAAATAGTTTAGGGACATATCTGGCTGAATTCTGAACTTCACAAACTTACTCTTTAATATAACCTCAACATTATGAGTTTTCATTATGAAAGCAAATTTAAATGTTTCAAGTTAATATTATAGAAAGTAAATTTTCTAAATAAAATAGGTATAATAGTTACTATAAGATATAAGATTACACAGAAAACTATTTACTGAAAGAACAAAAATACATTTCACCTACATATTAACGTTTATATTTTTGTTTCTAATTTTTAATTTGCTTAATCATTCTCTGTATTTTATAATAAAAATATAGCCCATTTGTATAATCAGCATGGCCTAATTCACACAGGTTGAAATCATATTACCAAAAACATATTTTTATTTGTCCTTAAAAATAAGCAAGCTGAGATATGTTGATTTTACACCGAGCATTTTTCAAGGTCTCAACATATTTTCAACTGCATTGCAAGGCAGGAAATGAAGAATAACTTCACAGAAAATAAAGAACATCCAGTATAGTAATTATATTACTCAATGACAGAGAAATACAGGAGCAGTGGATAATGTATGATACTAGAAAAGTTGGTGATTGCTAGGGTATGCTGAATTCTGTATATTTATTTGCTCAAATGCAAATATGACCTAGCTATCATAAGGAAGGGTCTACATTTTAAAGTACTTTACAATCAACATAACAAACTTTATGAATTCAGTCCTTACTTATTTTTCCTCTCTTTGTAGCAAAGTTTCAAACTGGCAGAGCACAGAGCATATGCAGAAAAGAGGAAAAGCTATTTTACTAGAATTTACCAAGTAAAGTGATTTTTTATTACTCTTACCTCCCATCTGTTGTACTACAAATCTAACCAGTTGAGACAATTTTTTTGTGTGTTTGTTTGCTTGTTTGTTTTTGAGACAGGGTGTCACTCTCTCACCCAAGCTGGAGTGCAGTGGCACGAACTCAGCTCATTGCAACCTCCACCTCCTGGGTTCAAGAGATTCTCCCATCTTACCCTCCTAAGTAACTGGGACTATAGGCGTGCATCACCACACTTGGCTAATTTTTGTATTTTTTTGTCTTTTGGTAGAGATGGGTTTTCACCATGTTGGCCAGGCTTGTCTCCAACTCCTGACCTCAAGCGATCCGCCCGCCTTGGCCTCCCAGAGTGCTGGGATTACAGGCGTGAGACACTGCACTCAGCCAGTTTAAACATCTTTCTTCTTTACTTCATTGATTTTTTTTGAAATGTAACTGCAGTTTCAATATCCAAGAAAATTCATTAATTTTTTTTTTTTGAGACGGGTTCTCACTCTGTTGCCCAGGCTGGAGGGCAGTGGCATGATCTCAGCTCACTGCAGCCTCTGCCTCCTGGGTTCAAGCAATTATCTACCTTAGCCTCCTGAGTTCTGGGATTACAATCGCCTGCCACCATGCCCAGCTAATTTTTGTATTTTTAGTAGAGACGGGGTTTCACCATGCTTGCCAGGCTGGTCTTGAACTCCTGACATCGTGATCCACCCTCCTCGGCCTCCCAAAGTACTGGTATTATAGGCATGAGCCACCGCGCCCAGCCAGAAAATTTTGTTTGTTTATTGTTACTCTTGAGCAATTCATGATAATTTTGAAAAAATAATAAAGAGTTAATTCTAAAATGTGTATAGAATATTAAGGGGCCCCAATATCCAAAATTATCTTGAAATAGAAAAGCAAATGTGGAGGACTCATATTTTCTGATTTTAAAACTTAATACAAACCTGCAGTAATCAAAGCCATGTGGTATTTGCATAAGGATAGACATAGGTCTATGAAATAAAATAGGCCAAAAATAAACCCTCATATATATGGTCAATTGATTTCTGACAAGGGTGCCATGAACATTCAATAGGACAAGGAAAGTTTTTTTCCTAACAAATGGTACTGGAAAAAATGAATATCCACATGCAAAGGAATGAAATTGGACTTTCTCTTTACACAAAAATTAACTCAAATGTGTCGAAGACTTAAATGTAAATGTTAAATTTCTAATACTCTTTGAAGGAAACACATAGGGGAACAGCTTTGTGATGTTGAATTTGGCACTGATTTTTAGGATATGACATCAAAAGCACATGCAACAAAAAAAGAACTTTATAAAAATTCATAATTTGTGCACTAAAAGGTGACATCTAAACATATCTAAAGCACATATATTTATATACATATATATACAATCTTATATAGCTTTAACAAAAAATAAAATTCTAATACATGTTGCAACAATGAACTTTGACAATATCATGCTAAACAAGACAGTTACAAAAGGATAAGTACTGTATAATTCTAGTCGTAAGAGGTGCCTAAAATATAATAGACAAATTAAGATAGAAAATATAAGAATAGTTTGTCCCCAAGGCATGGGGACAAAGAATAATTAGAATTATTGTTTGATGGGAACAGAGTTTTAGCTTAGGATGACTAAAAAGTATTGGAGATCAATAGTGGCAATGGTGGCAAAACCATATGCAAGTATTTGATGCCACAGAATTGTACACTTAAAAACTGTACACTTAAAAACACACAATAGTAAGTTCTATGTTATGTATATTTACCAAAATAAGATAATTCAGTGTTAAAGATAATAATTATATAATATGTGATTTAAAAATATACAATTAAAATGCATACTTGTACACTAATGCAGACTAATAACAATTAATGCATACTAATTATATGCATACTAATAGTAACTAATAATCTGAAAACAAACCAAATGACCATTAACAGGGAAATGGCTAAATTGTGGTATATTCATAAAATAGAATACTACTCAGCAATAAAAACAAATTTATTATCTATATATAGAATAACAAAGATAAATTACAAAGAAATTATGTCTAGTGAAAGAAACCAGACAAAAGATCATGCAACATGTACAATTTTATTTTTTAAATGCTAGAAAATGCAAACTAATCTAAAGTAACCAAAGGGGTTACTTCTGTTACCCCTACTCTTGCCTAGAGATGTGGCAGTGGAGTTCCGTAGCAGGGTGGAATGATTACAAAGGAGCACAAAGAAACTTTCAGGGATAAAAGGTATGTACATCATATTCATAAGCTGTTAAAATTTAATGTACATACTGTGAAAGGAAAATATATCTCAAGACCCTAGAATCACTAAGCCAAATAAATGGAAAAGTCAAGCTGAAAACTGCAGAGGGCAAACCTGCCTCCCATTCTATTCCTAAAAAAGATAGCTACAAATAAAAATGCTACATACCCTCCTTACAATTTGTCCACAAGGAAATTCCTTGTTGGCAGTATCTGATTGCTTCCTTTGGAAAGGCTAATCAGAAACTCAAAGGAATGCAATCGTTTGTCTCTTATCTACCTACAACCTGGAAGCCCCCTCCCTGCTTCGAATTATCTCGCCTTTCCAGACAAAACCAGTGAACATCTTACATATGTCAATTGATGTCTCATGTTTCCCTAAAATGTATAAAGCCAAGCTGTGCCCCAACCACCTTGGGCACATGTCATCTGGACCTCCTGAGGCTGTGTCACAGGCCTATCCTTAATCTTGACAAAATAAACATTCTAAATTGAATGGGACCTGTCTTAGATTTTTGGGGTGCACAATACTAATTACACAGGGATATTGTGAAAGTATAGATTCTAACTCAGTTGGTCTGCACTGGGACCTGAGTTTCTAAATTTCTAATAATCTCTCAGGTTATGTCAAAACTGTTTCTCCTAATGCTGCACTTTGAGTAGCAAGGCTGTATTACATTGCTTCACAACCTATCTGAAAGAAAGGTCAGATTTTATAAAAAATATTTTTCAAACAGTTATATACTGATATAAATAAAAAGGAAATAAAAGCAAAGATACAAAAGTATAACCCATGTTATTGGATGTGACAGAGGTAACATACTCTGTCAAATAACATTAAAATTTCTAATTCCTTACTCGAAATTTATGCAGGTAAGTTGCGATAACAGTTTATGGTTGGATGTTAGCCCATAGACCACACTTTGAGAATCACTGTTCTATTGAGTATTCAGAATAATGGTAATTTGTAGCACAGTATTATTCTTTTCTTCCTGAAAGCAATCAGTATTCGCATTAAGGTTAGAAATTATTTTAATGGTACACTGTAAGTATTGCTTCAGGCTTTGTTTTATCAGTGTGGCATCTGTGTCTCCTGATTCACAAAGCTAGCACTTGGCTTGGTGAATATGTATTCAATAAGTATTGGCTGAATTATTAACATCACACAGTGATAGGCCAGGCTTGTCCAACTCGAGGCCTGAAGGCTGCATGTGACCCAGGACGGTGGCTTTAAATGCAGCTCAACACAAATTTGTGAACTTTCTTAAAACATTATAATTTTTTTTTGCATTTTGTTTTGTTCTTTTTAGTTCATTAGCTATTATTAGTGTTAGCGTATTTTATGGGTGGCTCAAGAGAATTCTTCTTCCAATGTGGCCAAGGGAAGCCAAAAGACTGGGAAATCCTGGTGGTGTTATCTCTGGCAGGTATCTGAGTTACTGCTGGTGAATCCATTTGGGTCTGCAGCAACCTCAATTCTTGCCTCCTCAGAAGAAAGGATTTGACTGAGTGGTATAAGGCAGAAGAGGAGACCGAGGAAAATTTTAGAGCAAGAGTAAAAGTTTATTAAAAAGCTTTAGGGCAGGAATGAAAATAAAGTAAAATAGAATACACTTGGAAGAGGGCTAAGTGGGCATCTTGGAGGTCAAGTGCCCTGTTTGACCTTGGACCTAGAGTTTTATATGGTGGCCTACTTCCAGCATCTTGTATCCCTTTTCCAGTGGAATGTCCCCAGAAGGTTATATACCAGTTAAACTCTGCCATTTTGCCTCTTAATGAGCATGACTGAGCCCAGTCGCCCAGTACCTGAGGTTTTATTGGGAAGCTGCCAATCAACAGTTTCAGGTGTTTTTATCTATTGGGAAACTGCATTTTCCTGGCACAGGCTGTGACCAATCATTATTTTAGAAAAGCAGTGTGATAACTGCCTGACCATCACCTGATGGTGGCCTGACATTCCCGGTGGGGTGGGGGTAGCCATCTCCTTCCCTGCTCATGCCTGTACTCAGCTACCTACTGTAACAGTGGTAGGTTGTGATATTGATATAGGAATTAAGAAGAAATTACTTAGGCAGACAGTAAGGATATGGGAGTCCTCAGTAAGGCTTTTCTTTTTAATAAAAAGTAGCTCCAAATGGTTTTCCTTTCTAAACATTAAAAAGCAGCCTATAAAACCGAGCTGTATACATAGATACCAGCAGTTGTGCCAGTCATGTTCAAGATGGTCACTCCATCCTCCCTTCTCTTTGTTGGCCACATATACAGTAAGAAGCAGACAGATGGCACTGATCAACTGGAAAGTCCATTTGCATAATAAGATAATCAGCCTTCTCCATGCATTATGTAGAACTCATACCTGATCAAACCAATCTGTGAGACCTATGTAAATCAGATATCACCTTCTCCAGGTTTATAAAATCTTCTGCAGTCCACTGCCTCCCCCTTTTTTTGGATCTCTCTCTCTCTCTCTCTCTCTCTCAATCTCTCTTGCAAGGAGCTGCTCTCCTCTCTCCTTTTTTTCTGTCTATTAAACTTTCCACTCCTTAACCCACCCGCATGTGACCAAGTCCTGAATTCTTTCTCCGCATGTGACAACAAACCCCAAGGTATATATCCAAGACAGCATAGCCGCTTTATAATGAGGGCACGTCCAAGATACCAAGGTACAACATTCATCGAAACAGTGAGTAGAGGAGTGGACATCAACTTTGTCTCTTCATTCCAAGGCTCTCGGCCTCCATTTTAGGCGTTTCATGGAGGACTTACCCATTGCATGAGGCTGGAATAAGTCCTGGGTCAACTGAGGTTTTCTGGCTGGGACTACCCCCAGTGTTATCCAAAGGCTTCTGGACTGACCCCAGCCTCTGACTGTTTCGATGGGTTATTGGCAACAGGATCTCCAAATTTCCTATAGTAATTTCCTCCCTTCCTGTTCATGACCATCATATCTCTTATCCTCTTTGTGTATGAAATGTGTGGGAAGTTTTACCGTTCAGGGAATCTTAGTTTGGCAAGTTCAGGGAATGTCATAGTAACTGGATATATAGCTCAAGGGAAGGTGTCTTTGTGAATTTCTAGGAATAGAGGGTTCCCCAGGCCACAGTGAGCATCTCTCTCTCTCAGCCCTCTCTCTCTCAGCCTTTCCATGAGGAGAGCTCATGGAGCGCACATGCATGTCAAGGTCACTCTGGCCTGGGTCTAGAGAGCTCATGGTGTCTTAAAGTCAACCGCACCACCTAGTGGAAGAGGGATCCTCTCCATGAGAAATATTGTGGGTCCTTTAACAAAACACCTTAGCTTCAAATTTCTCTCTCCTTTTTGCACATTTCTACTGGAAACAAGGCGTCATGCTGCTCCTGTAAATGAGAAAAGTCTATCTTCAACAATTAGGAGTAAAATATCTTCCAAAGCCAAATTTTAGTCTAGATGCTGTCCTTTCAGCAGGAAAATGGCCATTTGTTTTCTAAGTTCTTTTAAGTCACCTATTCTGCCTTTAATGAGAGCAGTACTTAATTAGTAAAGGGATTTTAAGTTTGGAAGTTAACTGGAACCATTCTCTAAGGGTAAACACTTCAGCATGGGCCATAATAGGAGGATATAGAGTTCAATCTAGTACAACCCCTCCATTAAAGGAGCCTTTCCCAACTATTACATAGTTTTTCTTGAGATCCATTTTTTGGGGGTCCAGGAAGGTCACACAAGTCTAGGAAGTCAAAGGGAAATCACAGGCAGAGGACTAGAGCCACTTGGGTGAGCGTGAATAGCCCCAATAGCTTAGTGTCTCTGGTTCCATGGCTGGGGGCCATGCCTGCAAGCATGAGTGGCACATTCAACAAGAGGCCAGGACCCAGGTACCATGGAGGGAAAACAGCAGGGGGGATGCCTCTTCTGTCTTCCTATCCACCCTGGGTCACACCAAAGGAAGGAGACTAAAGGGCTGCCTTTTTGTAACTTATCTTTCTAGTGGGCACCATCTTCAGCCTGCACTTCCCTGGAGTGCATTACAAAGCATAAGGACTCCTTTGACCCTGGAACGTTGAAGAAAAGGTGTTTTTTTGTTGTTTGTTTTTGACACAAGGACGTGGCATTTTTACTAGACCTTTTAAAGTGTTACAAAATCAACCGAGCCCTTTTAGCAATCATATTGGGCAGGCTCAAAGAGAATAATTCCCCAAAAGCCGAGAAACAACGTCCAGGGGAACCATATGAGGATCCCCCTTGTTTGGGGCCCCTTCAAGCTCCCTTCTCATTAAAGGACCTTACGTAAATAAAGGGAGACTTAGGTCGATTTTCTAATGATGCTGATAGGTACATAGAAGCTTTCCAAAATTTAACTCAGGTATTTCACCTCTCATGGAGGCGTGCCATGCTTCTCCTAAGCCAAACCCTAACTGCAGTTTAGAAGCAGGCAGCTCTGCAGGCAGCAGAGAAATTCAGAGATGAGCAATATGTCTCTTATACTAGGCCTAAAAGGAAAAGAGGAAATACAGAGAGCAAAGAAATGGGGAAAACACCATTCCCAATAGGATGAGAGGCAATACCTCTTGAAAATCCTAATTGGAACCCACAGACTTTTCTATGTTGTTTTTCCTTCTTTAAGAGTTTAAAATGGCTCTTTTATAATGATCTTCTATCATGGGAAAAGTTAATTTCCCCAAAACTTAAAATTCTTGGCTTAGAATTGAGCTAAGGGGAAGGAAACTCCAAAGCCTGACATGCTGGCAAAAGGATAAAAGTTTTTTTGTTGTTGTTGTTTGTTTGCTTACCAGTCAGTCTTTTGACTTCTGTCTTCCTATGCAAACTGGCAAAAGGGATAAGCAAGGACAGCTTGGGGGCTGGAAATAAAATGAAGTTGGTTGGGTTGGATCTCTTTCACTATCTCAGACACAATATTGCAGTGATGCTTTCAAAAGCTGCCTATCACCCCTTTGAAAATACCTCATACACTGGTGGTTAAATCATAACCTAATTAAGGCTTATTGGTTTCTCTTCTGAGGTTAGTTTTTGTTAAGTTCTAAAGCTAAAAATCTTACCTGCTGGCATGGCTAAAGTCTAGTAACATGGGATTTAAAAGGATATTCTTAAAGAGTGCTCAGCTTAATTAAAAGTGGATACTCAAGTTTTAGGTATATTTAAAAGGCCTTTTTTTTTCTCTTCTTGGATTTTTTTTTCTTCTCAGTTAACTGAATTATTTTTCTCCATTTTTTTTTTTTTTGTCTTGCCACTCTTAATGCATGCATGAGAGGTCTTAAGATAAGTTCTGGTAGTGTGGGACCTCTTGGGAAAAACAGAAGAAGTGCCACAGACCCTGCTTTAGGAAAAAAAAAAAAATCTGTTTTTCCCATAAAACCCCAAGAATTAAAAGCAGATATTTCCCTCTCAGAATCAAAGGCTCTGTTCTGTTTTGCATTGTATTATTGGACAATTTTGAGTTTTGGGGGTATCAAGTTACTTCACAATATGAGAGAGCTTTGGTGTATAATAACTAGGTAGGAAATACACTTTAAGGGATAACTAATAGTAGTTATAAATCAGGGAAGCATGCTGTTGGCCATCTAAAAGATAGTAAAACAACCCCATCCCCCACTGACAGATGAGAGTCCCAGGGGGATGGGCTGATTACAAAATAAGCCGATTGGCTTTTTCATTGCCTTTCAATGAAATACATGGTAGAAGCACTGCACTGTGTTCTCCCGTAGTTTCTCCCTACTTTGGGGATCCAAAATCCAGTATAAAATGGCACCTTTAATTTTAGCGATCTGTCTAATTAGGCCTGCTAATTAGGCCCTAAAAATGCATGGTACCTGGCCCTGTTCCTCCAAAGGCTCCACCTTGAAGCCAGTAATCCAATTAATAAACTGGCAAATGAAAAGTCTTGCAAGTGCTGAATCATCTGTCTGTTTGTGTCGCTGTATATGTGTTATGCATAATGTCTCTAAAAAGAGCTCAAATTGATTGGCTTAAAGAAAAATAAGCACTTAAATCAAATATTTTTAGTTCACATGACTTTTATCTTTAAGAAATAAAATTAGTCTTAAGGATTATTGGTAAAATGCACGTGCAATCAAAGTGCAAATAGGTGGTCTAAATTATACAACTTAGATACTAGGTTTGCTAAATGTTCCAAGGTTGTATACTTCCTGCTTTACAGATGGATAAGGCCTGGGATATGTGGAGTTAGATGCTGGAAAGAGTCATACCTTATGTGTACTTCTGTCTCGGTCCTAGGCTCCACACCAGGTATATAATTAAAATTCCTTATTAACTAGGTTTTTAACCAAAACTAAAAGTTGCAAAGAGTTAACAGTGCAACATGTATTTGAGATCACTAAACAGTTTTATATGCAAGGCATATAAAAACAGTGAAATGCTTATTTAGTAAAAGGTTATAAGAAAGCATGGAAATATACATTTTACCCAGGGGTTAGGGATTATGTTAAATTTGATAAGATAGAGCTAGAGGTTTAAGCAAATTATAGAAAGATTGTACGAATTAATCTTGCAAAAATGTGTAAGCATAAACTAAATTCAAAAGGGGTATTATATGGTCTTTTCATAAGTTGAGCGTTGAAATAAAAGCACAGCAAGGTTGTTTGGAGATAATAATCTGTCCTTTGGCAAGAAGGTTATAAAAGATTTGTAAAGATTTCACCTCATGGTCAAATTAGTTAAGATTAAATGGAATCATCTATAAGGTTTCATTTAAAGAAATTAGAGTTCACATTAATACATGAATGCAAGGTTAAAATTTGGCTTTAAACAGGATTGTTATCTAATAGTAAAGGCTAATGAAAGGTTTTTGCCTTTTGAGTCATCATTTTGAAAAAATAAACAATTTATGGCAATTTGGAATTCTATTTTACAACATCAAGTGTTTTAAACCTCTAACATTTAGCAGACATCCGAAAATCAAATGTCAACGTTCAAAATTGTCTTTCCTGATGCCTGGCTTTCGGAATGGTTCAGAGGGCACCTAAAGCATTTCGAAAAGAGGTGAACAGGATTATTTGACATGTTTAGTCACGTGAGATTGTCAAAATGATGTCCAATCTTCTTTAAGTTATATTTTGGTGAATAATACTAATACATGTTCCCAAATTGTATGGAATTTCTAAAATTCTAATGTCTAATATATGCTATCAATCATAATTAAGAGTAATGTTATTGCAAGCCATGGAGATAACTAATTTTTTCTACCAGTCATGTTCTTAACTGTAAATACCCTGGAAATTTTGTCATTCACAGACAATCGTTGTCTTGCTTTGTTCCTTCTCCAAAGATGGGTTATAATCAAGCTATATTAAGGGCTTTTATAGGTGTTCTCAAATGCAGGTTTTTAATAGCTTTGAAGATTGTAACACTGGAATAGAAAAATAACGTATGGGACTCATGAAAAACTGAAATATTCACAAATGTCAAGCAAAGCAAGAGTTAACTAAATGGACTGCACTCAAAAAAAATAAGGCAATCTTTTTTAACTTTTTCTTGGAATATTGCTGATCCTTGTTTTGTTTTTCAGAGTCAAGGAAACTTATTTTGAGCTATTTTTGATGATTAACAACTAAGTTGTACTCCTGTTATTAAAATTTTGAGCATGCTTGTTTCTCTATGCCTAGGTCCTCTAGAATTTGGAAACTATCTGTGAGCACTTCTAACTTATGGCAATATAGTTGTTGCATCAGTGTAATAAGAATCCATTTTTTTTTTCAACAGGACATGATTGGAAAAACTGGTCATTTCATCAAGGCTTTGACTGGAAGGGTATGCTTCCATTTAAGGAGTTAATCTTGACTTGCAGAGCTGATAAAAGCCCCATGGGGCACCTGGCCTCTTACCTTGTCTACACAGTTCCTATACAGGGTTCCTAACCTGTGGTCTGAAAAGAACGTCACTTTCTAACAGGTCTAGGATCTCCCAGTTTATCTTGGAACCCTTAGAGAACAAGATCACCCAAATCACATGTATATGAGTATACAAACCCATGGCTGGGCTCGACTTTAAGAGTTCTTATCTGAGATTCCTTGTAAAACAGAGTTCCATCAAAGGCAATCCAAAAGGCCAATGTAGAAATAACCATTCTTGTTGCACTTTATGCAAATAATCAGGCCAAGTATAAGACTTAATTTTATTGTACAAACAACAAAGTCCTATAATAATATGTTTTTACCAAGCATGAGTACTGGAGAGAGAAATTATGTTCCAAAGCTTATCATACATTTATCATTAAATCCTAGTCTCATTGTTTTTAAACTTTTTGCCTGCATTTTAGACTTATTCCTGTGAATCAAGTGGTGATCTCCTAAAGCTTGCAAGAAACAAAAAGGGATGGGTAATGCAAATATCTGGATCAATATGCTAGTTCTGGGCAATTATCCTGCACATTCTGCCAGGTAATGAAAATGAGTAGGGTGCCCATAACCTGGTGGTTTCTTTGTTTGGCAAATTAAAACCAAGGAACTTCATAGACCCCCCAAAGGGAAGTTGTATGTCTTGGTGAGTAAAATTTTAGATGGAAATAATCTACTATATCACCCATGCAGGAATTGCTACAGTCACTCTACTATTTGCAGTGGAGCTATAGATGATACTGATACATTGGATAGAGAGTTTCCATTGCTGTAGTATTTTGCTTAATTATTGTCCTTATAGTAAGGATAATAGTCACCAACACAAAGGAAGCATAAAAGTTCTTCTATCACTGAGTCTGCTAGAATATCTTATTGGGTTTGCTAATATGTCACACCCTGGCTATGCAAAGGAGATTATAAAGGAAAGAGATTTTATATAAGAAAGAATCGTATATGGCAAATACTTTTCCTGAAGAGAATAATTGGTTGTTTAAAAGAGGGACGTTTAGGACAAGTCAGAAGGTTTAAGCAGGTTTACTGTTAACCGAGGTTAACACTAAAGTTACTCTAGCCACCAAAATCCAATGCCACATATTCTAAAAAGAATGTTACTTTTATATTAATGTTTCAGCAGCATCTGATGGAGGCAAACCAGTATCACACCCCATTTGAATGACTGAAAGCAATCAAGCTCCAAATGGTGCTACAGACTGAACCACGTAAGGACACACCTTTCTTCTAATGACCCTTAGATCAACCCAGGAGGAACCCTAGCTGCTGTTCCCCACACAACACCCCTTTTCATCAGGAGGTAGTCAGAAAGAATCATCATCCAACACCCCTAAAAGCAGTTAAGGTTATCACTCCAGAAAGGGGAATGATATATAGGTTAAGAAGAAATTACTTGGGCAGATAAGTAAGGGTATGAGAGTCCTTGGTAAGGCTTTTCTTTTTAATAAAAAGCAGCCTCAAATTATTTTCCTTTTTAACAAAGAGAAGCCTGTAAAATCAAGCTACCCACATAGATACCGGCAGTTATGCCCACCATGTTCAAGATGAGGCTCCATCTTCCATTCTCTTTGCCAGCTATGTGTACAGTAAGAAGCAGACAAGATGGCAGCTCTCAACCAGAAAGCCCACCTGCATAATAAGATTAGGGTGGGTGAGCAGCCTTCCCCAAGCACTATGTAGATGTCATACCTGATCAAACCGAGCTGTGAGCCCTATGTAAATCAGACACCACATTATCCAGCCTGCCTATAAAATCTGTTGTGGTCCACCAACTCTCCCCTTATTTGGATCTCTCTCTCTCTATTGCAAGGAGCTGCTCTCCTCTCTCCTTTCTTCTGTCTATTAAACTTTCCACTCCTAACCCACCCACATGTGTCTATGTCCTGATTTCTTTCTCAGCATGTGACAATAAACCTCAAGGTATATACCCCAGACAGCATGGCTGCTTCCGTATTTAATTAGATTTTTTAAACCCATTTATGTATTTTTAAAGAAATATTTATTGCTTGTACTGTAAAATAACATTGAATAGAAAGTGTTCTATCATACCTAATTTCAGCTAGGATTTCCAGTCTTTCTGTAAAATGAAGAAATCCTGTAACCATTATTCCATATTCCCTCACCAGGCAACTGTCTACAGGTGTCTAGGAATTCAACTTGGAATTAACTTGGTGACGTAATGTTGTGAGTCTTATGGGTAGAGAGGCTACTGTGGCTTATTATTTCCTCTACCAGTGTAGATTCTCCTCATAAAGTTAAGTGAAGGGGCTGGGCGCAGTCGCTCACGCCTGTAATTCCAGCACTTTGGGAGGCCGAGGCAGGCAGATCATGAGGCCAGGAGTTTGAGACCAGCCTGACCACCATGCTGAAACCCCATCTCTACTAAAAATTCAAACAAAATTAGCTGGGCGTGGTGGTGCGCGCCTGTAATCCCAGCTACTTTGGAGGCTGAGGCAGGAGAATCGCTTGAACCTGGGAGGCAGAGGTTTCAGTGAGCAGACATCGAGCCACTGTACTCCAGCCTGGGCAACAGAAGGAGACTCTGTCTCAAAAAAAAAAAAAAAAAAAAAAAAGGTAAGTGAAAGGCAGAAAACACTTAAGAGAACAATTTGCATCATTGTGTTGACTGAATGCTGTAAATGTCTCACATTTACAGTGAAGTGATTTTGTGTGTGCCATCTATTTTTCTGATTGGTCTTAATAGGTTTTTTTGAGCACAAGAGAAGGGAAGGAGCGGAGTGATAGACAGAAGAATGCAGTGGGACACCCATCATTTTGAAAGGCAAGACTGATAGTTTCATGTGAATAAAGTGGGTGTTATAAAAGTTAGGTGGTATTGAGCAGCAAGATTGTGAAGTCATTACAAGTATTGAAATCTTGGAGGAAAGTTAGAAAAGGAAACACAAATTTTCAGATATTAATAGTTGTCTAAAGGATTCTCACATAGGCTCCACAAATAAGGAAGTGTTTGAGAAGGCATTAGAGAAAAAAAATGATCTATTGCTGCTTATCTCATGTCAGATCTAATATAGAAATATGGAATTAGCATTAAAAGACTATAAGAATGAAGTTGTAAATCTTATTATATCTGATTTTTAAAATATCTGACTGGGACTATGAGACTAGAAAGCTAAAGAATCTCTTTGAGATACTGTTCAGAGATAGGAAGTGAATGACAGCTTTTTCGAAGGCAGATGGATCCTGCTTAGCGTATCATAGCAGGTTTGCCTTGCTTAAATAAGTCAGAACTCTAGGGGAACAGGACAGAGTGTATGGATGGTTTGGTGTGGTTTCATCACCATTACTGTAGCAACAAATATGCAAGATATCTTCTGATTTTTATTGTGGCTTATTGACATTGTTACCAGTGGAAAATGTCCAAGTTCTTGGCATCTTGAGCAAAGAATTGGACAAAACGCACAAAGAAAGCAAAGAAGGAATAAAACAACAAAAGCAGAGATTTATTGAAAATGAAAGTATACTCCACAGGGTTGGAGCAGGCCTGAGGATAGGTGCTCAAGAGTCTCGTTACAGAATTTTCTAGGGGTTTAAATACCCTCTAGAGGTTTCCATTGATGATTTGGTGTACGCCCTATGAAAATAAAAAGGATGAAGTAAAGTTACAAAGTCATTTACTCAGTGTATGCCCTATGTAAATGGAGAGAATATTTCCTATCATAGCTGAAGTGTTTCCATTCGATTCAGTTCTAGGAAGTCAGCGAGAATCATGTACATTCCCTGTCTGCAGATTTCATTCTCCTGCCTCAACATACAAAAAAGAATCATTTCCTTTTAGTGCTTCTGATTAATCATAAGGCATTGTGAAGGAGCAGTGATGTTAATGTGTACAAATTTAACTGATTTGTTCCCACAAGTAAGGACTATATTCATAAGCACAGAAGTCTTGATAGTTAGAGGTGATAATTATTTGAAAAGACAATCTTATTCAACATAGCTTTTTAACAATTTAAGATTCTGTCAATTTGTTTTTTCTCTGAATGTTAATTCTTATTTTCTTAAGATTGCCATTTTCTATTTCCATAGTGATTTCCATATCTTCTAGTTACTTTCAGCCTTCATTTTAATGATAATAACTGCCACCATTTATTGGGTAGTTATGTATTTAAGGCACTGCTAAATGCTTTATGTGCATTATCTGTGTGAGTTGGTATTATTACTTCTGTTTTTTCCCTAAGAAAATGTATGTGGATATTGCATAAATTGCACTGGTTCTCACTACTAGTAAACAAAAGAACCAGAATTCAATCTACAATTTATTTGACTCCAAAGCCCAAATTTTAGTCTCAGTACTACTTTAGTAATAATAATGCAGGGTGACTCTTAAAAACAGAAGGGATTTACAAAGGAAAACCTGACCATGACAGTTTTATCCTGTCTTAAGTAATAAATACATGCCCAACTCAATATAGAGAAAGGAGATGTCTATTCTAAAGCCACACTAAATGTACATATTTCCATAACTGACTATAAATACTTGTATCTTTAAACTGAATAGTCATTAGTCAGGCTCCTAAAATGTACAATGAAAATACATGCATACATTCCCTGTGGTAAATGTGTTCTATAGAAAGATATAAAAGAACATAACACATTTTTTTTTTAATCACTGGCACTTTGGACTCTATAGTGAAACAGGCAAGCATGCTAGGTCTTACAGGAATCTGATGGGTTGGTTAGTATCACATAAGGCAGCAAAGTGAGCAGAAGACACTCAACTTTTCTTTGTTCATATAGCATTCACACTGTCTAGCTAACAAAATGTTATTGTGAAGGTTTACCTCTTGTCTTCAGGGCCCTTACTGGGTAGAGTTATAACCATGGCCTCTATTCTTTTACACGGCCATTGACCACAGCAAATTTATTCCTAGTTAAGCAATCAATTAATAGGAGAGTAATAAAATTAATTACATTCAAAAATTATGTTATGACTCCCTGTGCAGAAATCTTGGTAAAATGGGACCCTCTCCACTCCATGCCCAGGCATAATTCCAAGTACTCAGTGCACCCACTTGCCTAGATTGGGAGTGTGAGCCACTCTTCCCTTCAGATGCAGAGATCTTGGTGCAGTGGCACCTTCTCTGCTTTACGCCTTGTCACATCTGCAGGCATTTGGAGCTCCCACTCTTCTAGATTGGGAGTTTAGGTTACCCCCACTCCCTGGACAGAGAACTTGGAACAGCAGAGGTTTATCCACTCCACCCCTTGGAACGTCTCCAAATGCTTGGCAATTTCTCCCCAGACCCTTCCTTTGAGCTCATGCTCATTCCTGCCATTGAGACATGTAGATAATCCTGCCCAATCCCATCCTGCCCAGCTTCATCTTCCAACCCCCAACTGGAGCTGGGAAGGAATCTCCTACCACAGTGCATTCCACAGGACAGCCTATTGCCTGAGGTAACAGAGAGCTTTTCAGGGTAAACAAAGATGAAGTATATAACTATCTGTATCAGCAATAGCTGACTCTTATCTGTAAGCACCACCTACTGGCCTGGAGGTTGAACTACATAATCCAATCAAAAATTCACTGACACAAGTGAATAGGGAACAAGGTGAACTTTCTGAGATTGCTGCCACCCCAGCCCCACAGGAAGTGAGTCTGCTCACATACCAGTACATCAATACTAAAACCAGCATTTGAGAAAACCACCATACACAGGCATTTTATACCCCAGAAACATGCCATTGAAAGCATCGAGAACCAAAGCCAAAGGACTCTACACAATGCATATTATAATCACACTCTAGGGGGAAAAAATTCTCATCCCAATGCAAGTAAATTTAGAATTAGGAAAAGAAAGCTCATCCAGATGCAAATAAGTCAGAGAAACAATTTAAGAAGTATGAAAAACAGTGGTATGACACCCTCAAGGGATCACTCTAGCTCTCCAGCAAAAGATTCTAAACAAAATAAAATATTCGAAATACCAGATAAAACATGAAACATATTGATTTTAAAGAAGCTTAATGGGATCCAATAGAATGCTGAAAACTAACAAAAAAATAGAAAAATAAGAATACAAAAGAGGTAGATATTATGTTTTAAAAATATAAAACTTCTGAAAATAAAAAATTTATTGATGGATGGAATTACACAATACCGATGAAAGCCTTCACAATAGCCTAGAGAAAAAAGAAGGAAGAATTTCAAAGCTAGAGGACATGTCTTTTGAATTAACCCAATCAAATAAAAACAAAGAATTATTTTTTAATTCACAAAGCTTTCAAAAAATATGAGATTATGTAAACTGTCCAAAGCTATGAGGAATACATATTCCAGAAAAATAAGAAAGAATACAAAGTATGAAAATCCTATTTGAGGGACAAATTCAGGAAAACTTCCTTGGTCTTGCTAGAGGTCTAGACATCCAGATACAAGAAGCTCAGATAACTCCTGGAAACATAATTCAAGATGAGCTTCACCAAGGCATATGATTATCAGGATATTCAAAGTCTATATGAAGAAAAATGACCTAAAAGCAGCAAGAGAGAAGTGTCTAATCACTTATAATGGAAATCTCATCAGCCTAACAGTGGAATTCCCAGAAGAAACTTTTTAAGGCAGAAAAGATTAGGGTTTTCTTGACAGTCTTTTTATGGAAAAGAAAATGCCAGCCAAGAATTTTGTATCCTGATAAACTAAGCTTTAAAAATGATTGAGAAATAAAGTCTTTCCTAGACAAGGACATACCAAATGAATTTGTCACCACTAAGCTAGACATAGAGGAAATCCTCAAAGGAGTTCTAAACATGAAAACAAAAGGCAACAGTTATCATCATAAAACATGTGAAAGTATAAAACTCACAAATCTTATAAAACAATTGCATAATCAAGACTACAAAGCATCTAGGTAATAACATTATGACAGGAACAAAAACTCTCTTATTGATACTAATTTTAAACATGCATAACATAAATGGACTAAATACTTCACTAAAAGTTATAGGCTTGAAGAATGAATAAGAGAACAAAATCCAAGAATATGCTACATACAGGAAAATCACCCAGCTGGTAAAGAATTTGACAGACTCAAAGAAGTGGACAAAAATATTCTATGCAAACCGAAACCAAAAGCGAGTAGGAGTAGCTATATTTATTTCAAATAAAACAGACTTTAAATCGACAACAGTAAAAACACAAAGATGATCTTTATGTAATGATAAAGAGATCAATTCATTAGGAAGATATAACAATTACAAATATATGTGCCCTTGACACTGGAGCAGTGAGATTAAAACAAAAACACTACAAGTAAGAAAAGAGATAGACAGCAATACAATAATAGTGGGGGCCTGCAATATGTCACTGAAAGCACTAGACAGATCATTGAAGTAGAAAGTCAATGAAGAAACTCTGGACTTAAATAGCACTCTAGACCAAATGGACATAACAGACGTTTACAGAATGTTCTACTTTACAATAGTAGAATGTATATTTTTCTCACGTATATGTGCAACATTTTAGAAGATTGATCCTATGCTAGACCAGAAGGCAAGTCTTTACAAATTTTAAGAAAACTGGAATCGTATCAAATATCTTCTTGTGACACATTGAAATAAAACTAAAAATCAATAACAAATAAAACCATCAAAATTATACAAATACATGAAAATTAAATAACCTGCTCCCAAATGATTTTTGGGTCAATGATGAAGTTAAGGTGGAAATTTAAAAAAAATTAAAACAAATGAAAATAGAGGAACAACAAACTTCTGGGATACAGCAAAAGCAGTGCTATAAGGGAAGTTTATAGTAGTAAAAGCCCACATCAAAAAGACAGAAAAATCTCAAATTAACAAACATTGAACTTTAAGAAACTAGAAAAGCAAGAGCACAATACACACAAAGCTGGCAGAAGAAAAAAAAGATCAAACCAGAACTAAATGAAATGGAGAGCAAAACAACAAAAAGACAAGGCTCAATGAAATAAAATGTTTGTTCTCTGAAAAGATTTAAAAATGATACATGGCTAGCTTGAATAACCAAGAAGAAAAGAGAGAAGATTCAAATAAGCACAATCAGAAATAATAAAGATTTCATTAAAACTGATATAACAAAAATACAAAATATCATCACTGACTAACAGGAACATTATATGCACACAAACTCAAACTAGAAAACCTAAAGAAAATAGATTAATTTCTGGAGACATATAACCCCCAGGATTAAACTAAGAGAAAATAGAAATCCCATACAGCCTAAAAAAAAGTGGTGAAAATGAATCAGTAATTAAATGTTTCTCAACAACAGAAAAAAAGTCCAGCACCAGATAGATTCACAGTCCAATTCTACCATATGTACAAGGGAGAAGTGATGTCAATCCTATGGAAATTCTTCTAAAAAATTGAAGAGTAAGGAATCCTCCCTAATTATATGAATCCAACATCACTTTGATACCAAAGCCAGGCAAGGACACAACAAAAAAGAAAACTCCAAATCAATATCCCTCAAGAACACAGATGCAAAAATCCTCAACAAAATACTAGCAAACCAAATCCAACAGCACATTAATTCAATAATATACCACAATCAAGTTGGTTTTAGTTCAGGAATGCAAGGTTGGCTCACCATATGCAAATTAATAAACATGATTCACCACATAGATTTTTTAAAAATCCATATGATCACCTCAATCGATGCAGAAAAAGCATTTGATAAAATTCCACATCCTTCATGATAAAAAAGAAAATCTTACCAAAGTAGGCAAAAAAGGAACACACCTCAAAATAATAAAAGTCTTGTATGACAAATGTAAAACCAATATCGGGAAAGTTGAAAGCGTTCTCCCTGAGAACTAGAACAAGAAAATTATGCCCACTTTCACCACTCCTATTGAGTATAGTACTGGAAGTCCTACCCAGTGCAATCAGGCAAGAGAAAAACATTAAAGACAACCAAACTGGAAAAAGAGGAATCTAAATTATCTCTTTCCACTGATGATATTATCTTACACCTAGAAAACACTGAAGAACCCTCTCAAAGACTCTTACATTTAATAAATGACTTCAGTAGGGTTAGGATACAAAATCAATGTATAAAAAAACTAGTAGCATTTCTATACACCCAATTATGGTAAAGCTGGGAACCAAATAAAGAACTAAATCCTATTCACAATAAGTTAAAAAAAAAAAGATATTTAGCAATACAATCAGCCAAGTAGGTGAAAGAGCTCTACAAGGAGAACTACAAAACCCTGATGAAATAAATTATAGATGACATAAACAAATGGAAAATCATCTCATATTCATGAATAGGAAGAACCAATATCATTAAAATGAACAAAATGCTCAAAGCAATCTACAAATGCAGTGTAATTGCTATCAAATTACCAATGTCATTTTTTCACAGAATGAGAAAGACAATTCTGAAATGTATATGGAACTAAAAAAGAGGCTGAATAGCCAAAACAATCTGGAGCAAGAGAAATAAAGCTGAATACCTTAATTTCAATTATACTACAAAGTTATAGTAACCAAAACAGCATGGTACTGATATAAAATTAGACACCTAGATGAATGGAAGAGAATAGAGAACCCAGAAGTAAAGCCACATACCTACAACCAACTCACCTTTGAGAAAGTTGACACAAATGTACACTGGGGAAAGAACACCCTATTCAATAATTGATGCTAAAAATTTGGAGAGGCATGTGTAAAATAATGAAACTGGTTCTTCATCTTTCATTACATACAAAAAATAACTAAAAATAGATTACAGCCTTAAATGTAAGACCTGAAACTGTAAAAATCTAAGGAGAAATTCTAGGAAAAACTCTTCTTATTATTGGCCTAGGCAAAGAATTTATGACTAAGCCTTCAAAAGGAAGCACAACCAAAACAAAATAGACAAATGGAAGTTAATTAAACTAACAAGTTTCTACACAGCAAAAGGAATACTCAACAGAGTAAAGAGAAAACCTACAGAAGGAGAGAAAATGTTTGCAAACAAAGCATCCAATAAAGGGCTAATATCCAGAACGTGTGAGGAACTCAAAAAAGAGGTAAATAACAATTAAAAACTGGGCACAGAACATGAGCAGGCACTTTTTAAAACAAGATGTACAAGTGGCCAAAAAACATATGAAAAAATGCTCAACATCACTAATCATCAGAGAAATGCAAATTAAAACCACAGCGAAGTCTTACATTACTCAAAATGGCTATTAATAGAAAGTGAAAAAAAACAACATATGTTGGCAAGGATGTGGAGGAAAAGGAATGCACGAAAAGAAACAATATAAGCACTGATGTTGGGTATGTGAATTAGTACAATCTCTATGAAAAACGGTATGGAGATTTCTCAAATAACCAAAAGTGGAACTAACCTTCAATCCATTAATCTCAAAAGAAAATAAATCATTTGTGTATATATCCAAAAGAAAAGAAATCGTTTTACCAAAAACATCTTCACTTTTTTGTTTTTTCCAGCAATATTCACAATAAAAAAGTCATGGAATCAACCTTTGGCTATCAACAGATGATTAGATTCCAAAAGTGTTTATATATGTACACACACAAAAACACACACGGAATTCTACTCAGCCGTTAAAAAGAAAAAACATGAATGGAACTGAAAACCATTATCTTTAGTGAAATAACTCAGAAGATCAAAAACCACATGTTCTCACTTATAAGTGGCAGTTAAACAATGGGTACTCATGAACATGCAAAGTGAAATAATAGACATTGGACATCCCAAGAGTTGGGAGTGTGGGAGGGGGTGAGAGATGATATACTACCTATTGAGTGCAATGTGCACTATTCAGGTTATGAGTAGAGTAAAAGCCTAGATTTCACCACTGTACTATATGTCAATGTAAAAACCTGCACTTGTAATCCTAAATCTATTAAAATGAAAATAAAATACTAATACAACAAAAAACTCAGAAAATAAAAGTCATGGCATGAGCTATGACTTCTAGTGAGGAGTGAATCATTTTAAGCCAATTTTTTTTTTCAAAGATCACTATGTGTGTGACAGACATGGCTCTCTGGAACTTCACAGACTTCAAATGCAACCTCTCCCAATACATAAAGATATTTCTCAACTCTTACATTTCTTAAGCCCACATTGAGAACAATTTATTAAAACATTTTTTTCTAACTTTTATTTTAGGTTCGGGGGTACATGTGCAGGTTTGTTACGTGAGTAATTTTTGTGTCACAGGGTTTTGGTGTACAGATGATTTTTGTCATACAGGTAACAAACATAGTACCTGATAGGTAGTTTTTTGACCCTTACCTTCCTCCCACCCTCCACCCTCATGGAGACCTTGTATCTATAATTCAATGTGCACTCCGTTCAATGCTTAATTTAATAATAATAATAGTAATAATAAAAATTATTCTATCCTAATCCTATGCAAATAACTTGCCAGAAAAAATAAGTAAAAATTGCATGTATCATAATATTTTCTACCTTGGTAATGCCTACATGATATTAAATGTCAAAATAGTCAAATGAAAAAGAAAATTAGATAAAGTTACAAAGATGGTTACAGATATTCCATCCTTAGCATCTAAGCAAGTGAGGTTATGGTTAATAAAACGCAGTTTTGTGGAGTTTTTTTGTTTCACTTTGATATAAACTTCTCAACATCAAAATATGTGAAAGTAAATTTTCATTATTTGTTTTCCAGACAAAATATCTGAACTAAATATGTTGTCACATGTCTTTTGTACCATAAAAAAGAATTTTTCAGTTGTCTAGAATAATGTAGTTGATCCTCAACGAATGAGAAAATAATAAAACTAGTATAGAAAATACGTATTTTCAAAGGAACTTGAGGTGGAAAAAGATGAACTGATGCAAATAAAAAGGGTTTAAAATGTGACTTCCCGTGTGTTTGATAAATCATCCCTGAGGTTGCTGACATCTCACTTTTTTTTTTTTTTAATGGAGTCTTGCTCTGACACCCAGGATGGAGTGCAGTGGCACAATCTCATCTCACTGCAAGCTCCACCTCCCAGGTTCACGCCATTCTGCCTCAGCCTCCCGAGTAGCTGGGACTATAGGCACCCGCCGCCATGCCCGGCTAATTTTTTCGTATTTTTAGTAGAGACGGGGTTTCACCATGTTAGTCAGGATGGTCTCAATCTCCTGACCTCGTGATCTGACAGGCCCCAATGTGTGATGTTTCCCTCCCTGTGTCCATGTGTTCTCGTTGTTCAACTCCCACTTATAACTGAGAACACACGGTGTTTCTTTTTTTCTGTCCTTGTGATAGTTTGCTCAGAACGATGGTTTCCAGCTTCATCCATGTCCCTGCAAAGGACGTTAACTCATTCTTTTTTATGACTGCGTAGTATTCCATGGTGTATTTGTGCCACATTTTTCTTTATCCAATCTAGCATTGATGGGCATTTCGGTTGGTTCCAAGTCTTTGCTACTGTAAATAGTGCTTCAATAAACATATGTGTGCATTTGTCTTTATAGTAAAATGATTTATAATCCTTTGGGTATACACCCAGTAATGGGATTGCTGGGTCAAATGTTACTTCTGGTTCTAAATCCTTGAGTAATTGCCACACTATCTTCCACAATGGATAAACAAATTTACACCCCCACCAACAGTGTAAAAGTGTTCCTGTTTCTCCACATCCTCTCCAGCATCTGCTCACAACATTTTGGAACCTTGCCTTGTCCACTACATTTGCTGAGATATATTCTAGATCTATTCTTAACTGCAACTTTGATTTTCTATAATTCTAGTCTTTTCACATTTCCTTAGTTACTTAATTGCTTTATTGTGAGCTGAGCAGCAGGGTAGTAAAGTAAAGCATTTTACTACTTTACATATTTTTTTCTTTTGTCATTTTATCACGATAATAGATGGCTTCAAAAACCAAGCAAGTTTAGAAAAAGAGTTAACAGTGTTCTTGCTCAGTTGTTCTTCAAAGATTTATATGTCATAAATAAATTAATGACAGTGTCGAGTAGCAAGAAGGGAATTGTAGGAAATATTTTCTTTTTCTATTACGGCAAATATCATGTAATTCAGCAAACTTTGTCTTACTCCACAGTATTGAATCTCAAAAATTGTGGGTAAACTGAAATTTACCATGAAACTGGGGTTATACATTTTAGATTGCAACTTATGTTATTAAATAACCAAATAGCGTGCATGTTATGTTTCAGGCAGTTAAAATATATCCTTTGCTTAAGATAATTAACAGAAGTCCTATAAAAGAAGTGGAATAGAACAAATAATTTGACTAAATATACACATATGTATTTCTTACTCAAATATATATACTTATTGTAATCATTTTTAATGTTAATGTCTAAAATCAAAGAAAAATTTGATTAAGATATTTCTTTAGTAACTCCATAACCATATTTTTATATTAGAGACTTAAAAGCTGTAATTGTCATTAAACAAATAGCATTTTAATTAATTAACAGTTGACACTACGTAAAATCTGTTCTGTTCATCAGTGGACCAAAGGGATGAGTTGTAAAATGATAGAGGACATTAGTTTCCTAATTCACAGTGTATATTGAATGTTTAATAGTTTGGAGGATGTTTTGCTACTATTTTTCTACAACATTGTACCTATCTATTCATGCACTAAATCTCTCTTTCTCCACAACCCTTCATTCGTGAATGTGTGTAACTAAAAATATCTTCACGTTTACTTTATTTTCTTCATATTTTCATCATTCTTCAACAACTTACAATATTTATCCTAATTATAATTATTTTAAATATTATCTATCTTAACTTTGAAACAAGTATAAAGAATATAATCCAACAATCACATAAATGGTCAAAATTAGAGAATATATATACGTATTTATTTATCATATTAATTTCAGATTTTATAATAAACAGAAAAAATAGACATTTTTTATAACCTACCTTGGTTCATTTTCATTCCTTCCTAACTGTATTATTAATTTATCTAATGATATAGTATTATTTTGTAAGATTCTTCTTTAAGCTTATATATATTACAGAATAATAATTTATATTACTTAATCAATCTGTATTTATGTTTTTGCATCTATATTAACACAGATGAATTTTATTTCATCTTTTGGATTTATTACAATTTATTTTACTGGGTCTCTCTTCATATTTCCATATTCCATCTAATGAACTTCTAAATTTTTTTTAATTTTTTATCCTTACAAAGAGTGCTCCAATAAACATCTCTATAAAAATTTTCTACTGCATATTTATAGAAGTTTATCTGGGTTATATATTTAGAACTATAAATTGATTCAAACATTAAAACATTTTAAATTATTTTTGATACCTCTAACGTACTGCACAGTGGTTGTACCAATTTACTCTTTCACCAACAGGGAATTAGAGTTTCCATTTTCCCAAAAGCTTTCCAAGGTGGGCACTGTGGTGTGCACCTGTAGTCCCATCTACTCCAGAGGCTGAGGCAGGAGGATCTGCTTGATCTCAGGAGTGCAAAGCTGCAGTGAGCTATGATGGCGCCACCATTCTTTCAGGCAGGGCGACAGAGCAAGACCCTATCTTGAAATTTTTAAATAAAATTTAAGAAAAGAAAACAAAGACAAAAACTTTCCAATACTTACTATTTTGTTTGGTGTCTTACTATTGCTCTACCTAATGGGAGTAAAATTGTATCTATCTCAACATGTTTTTCCACACCACTTTTCTAATGACTGAGAAGATTTGCCACCTTTAATATGCTTATTTTCTGTTCCTAATTATTTTCCTGTATATATTTAGGTCATATTATTTTATATTTGTCTATTGAATGATTTATTTTTAGGGATTTGTCAGAATTCTTTATACACTGTTGATATTAATTATCTTCATTTTATGAGAAACCTATGCTAAAAGTCAGATGTTATCTTTTAACAAGGATTAAAGTGCAGCCTTTATTTAACAAACCCCAAATGCCTATTCACTGCTTTTCCTGCTATTGAAAAGATCCATGCAAAGTAGAATTATGAGTTTTGCTTGTTTTCAGGGCATTTTCATCAAAATTTCAACAATAGCTCCTGGATGCACAGGAATGAATTCATTGTGTACTAACTCTGCTCCACATCCTGTCTATGATCAGGTCTGTAGCGGTAGTAGGAGGGCTCTGCATTAGCAGTTGTGGGAAGAAAATAGTTTAGAGGTTACCTGGAAAAAAAGCCTTCCCTACTGGGTGGTAATTGATTCTGTATTAGTTGTTTTATGAAACTATAGGGCATGCACCCTACCGACAACCCAGCTGTAACCTGGAGCTTTTCTACTTAACTTTTTCATGTCCCCTATGTGTGGACTATATAAGCATTTTCTTCAATGCGTTCCTAGATGTTTTAAATACCTTTGTGAGTGCTTGAGTTTTATTGAAGCAGATACTACAATTCTTTTAATAGAGAATTAACTTATGACCTATTTGCCACATTGGTACATAAAGCTTCACAGAATATAAACAAATTAAAAATATGATTCATTTTAATTATTGAAACTTAAGTCACTTATAAATGTGTAAAAGTGATTTTTGTGAAATTGTCCTAATATTTAAAATATTATACTGTTTGGCAAATACAATTCTTTGTAAAATAGATGAAAGGAAATAGGTCAAATGTGAGTACAATTCCTCAATTTATCCGTTCTTCTCTAACACATATGTAACGATTTGAAAACAGTAATAATAAAGTATTCTAGAACATTGACTAAAGAGAAATATGTTATCTGCCTGTGAGAGGAAAAAGTAATATGCTGTGACTGTGGAGATTACAGTTTTGTTTCTTGTGTCAAGGTTTTGCTTGAAAAGTTACTTATAAAGACCCTTTAATCCTCAGGGTTATGCTAGATTTTCATCCTTTCAAGAACCTCATTATTGCCATCTTCTGCCATGTCCCAGGTTTCCTGCAAAAGTCGAGATCAAACTGAATTACAACTTGAGACTCAGTCAACCAAAACGTGACAATGTGGCCTCAGTGGTTTCGGACAAAAGAAATTCGATATTCTGCAGTGTGTTTTGTGCTGTCGAGTTAAAGCCACATATTCCAGGGTGTTAAAAATCCATTGCTAAAATATTGATGAGATTTGTCCTCCAAGTCCTTGGGTAACCATCTCAAACTACTTTGTCATTTCACTGTCTATAGAGTTGTCATGTGGTTATAGGACACTCATTCCAGAACTTTCCAGATGACTTTCACCATCATGTTTTGGAACACAAAATAGTTGAATGCAAAGGGCATATGCTATTTCTTCATTATTGTAGAACAGTTATCTGTGCAACTTTCCATAGGAGGAGGTCAAAGAGGACATTTTAGCTGGTGTCATTTCTACAGGGATGTATTATAAACTGCATATATTTAAATTTTGTTTCAACTTTATTATACAAATTTAAGTGTTTCCAATTCATTATTATAATAATTATTCATATGTTCCTGAATTTTAAAACAAAAGACTTTTATAATAATCGTTATAATAATAAAATTAATATATAATATAAAATTTAATCTTACAATAGGCAATTGTTCTGTTCTGTTGCTGTGTTTTTTTTTTTTTTTTTTTTTACTGTTGCACCACTGACTGTGTTTTTGGTTATTTTTTAGTAAGCATAATTTCTGTATGCTTCTATTTAAGTAATGATACATCCATTAATTTTCTTCAAAATAATATTATACATACTGAAAAAGATAAATTGAATATCATAGTGGGAATTTATTATTTGCTTGTTTAATATTTTACATATTTTAAACAATGAGTCAACATTTCCATGTTCTTTGGTTCAGTAATTTTAGTTTAAAAATAAGAAAATTATTATTTTTATTATTACACTTTAAGTTCTAGTGTACATGTGCACAACGTGCAGGTTTGTTACATAGGTACACATGTGCAATGGTGGTTGGCTGCACCTTTTAACTCATCATTTACACTAGGTATTTCTCCTAATGCTATCCCTCCCTCTGCCCCCAACCCATGACAGGCCTCAGGGTGTGATGTTCCCCGCCCTGTATCCAAGTGTTCCTATTGTTCAATTCCCACCTATGAGTGAGAACATGCAGTGTTTGGTTTTCTGTCTTTGTGATCGTTTGCACAGAATGATGGTTTCCAGCTGCATCCATTTCCCTGCAAAGGACATGAACTCACCCTTTTTTATGGCTACATAGTATTCCGTGGTGTATATGTGCCACATTTTCCTAATCCAGTCTATCATTGATGGGCATTTGGGTTGGTTCCAAGTCTTTGCTATTGTGAATAGTGCTGCAATAAACATACGTGTGCATGTGTCTTTATAGTAACATGATGTATAATCCTTTGGGTATATCCCCAGTAATGTGATTGCTGGGTCAAATTGTATTTCTAGTTCTAGATCCTTGAGGAATCACCACAGTGTCTTCCACAGTGGTTGAACTAGTTTATACTCCCACCAACAGTGTAAAGGCATTCCTATTTCTCCACATCTTCTCCAGCATCTGCCATTTCCTGACTTTTTAATGATCACTATTCTAACTGGTGTGAGATGGTATCTCATTGTGGTTTTGATTTGCATTTCTCTGATGACCAGCGATGATGAGCCTTTTTTCATGTGTCTGTTGGCTGCATAAATATCTTCTTTTGAGAAGTGTCTGTTCATATCTTTCAAGCAATTTTTGATGTTTTTTTTTTCCTTGTAAATTTGTTTAAGTTCTTTGTAGAGTCTGGATGTTAGCCCTTTGTCAGATGGGTAGATTGCAAAAATTTTCTCCCGTTCTGTAGGTTGCCTGTTCACTCTGATGGTAGTTTCTTTTGCTGTGCAGAAGCTCTTTAGTTTAATTAGATCCCATTTGTCTATTTTGGCTTTTGTTGCCATTGCTTTTGGTGTTTTAGTCATGAAGTCTTTGCCCATGCCTATGTCCTGAATGGTATTGCCTAGGTTTTCCTCTAGGGTTTTGATGGTTTTAGGTCTAACGTTTAAGTCTTTAATCCATCTTGAATTCACTTTTGTACAAGGTGTAACGAAGGGATCCAGTTTCAGCTTTCTATATACAGCTAGCCAATTTTCCCAGCACCATTTATTAAATAGGGAATCCTTTCCCCATTTCTTGTTTTTGTCAGATTTGTCAATGATCAGATGGTTGTAGATGTGTGGTGTTATTTCTGAGGCCTTTGTTCTGTTCCATTGGTCTATATCTCTGTTTTGGTACCAGTACCATGCCATTTTGTTTACTGTAGCCTTGTAGTGTAGTTTGAAGTCAGATAGTGTGATGCCTCCAGCTTTGTTCCTTTGGCTTAGGATTGTCTTGGCAATGCAGGCCTTTTTTGTTCCATATGAACTTTAAAGTAGTTTTTTCTAACTCTGTGAAGAAAGTCATTGGTAGCTTGATGGGATGGCATCAAATCTGTAAATTACCTTGGGCAGTATGGTCATTTTCACGATATTGATTCTTCCTATCCATGAGCATGGAATGTTCTTCCATTTGTTTGTGTCCTCTCTTATTTCCTTGATCAGTGGTCTGTAGTTCTCCTTGAAGAGGTCCTTCACATCCCTTGTAAGTTGTATTCCAAGGTATTTTATTCTCTTTGAAGCAATTGTGAATGGGACTTCACTCATGATTTGGCTCTCTGTTGTTTTCGGTGTATAGGAATGCTTGTGATATTTGCACATCGATTTTGTATCCTGAGACTGTTGAAGTTGCTTTTCGGCTTAAGGAGATTTGGGGCTGAGACGATGGGGTTTTCTAAATATACAATCATGTCATCTGCAAGCAGGGACAATTTGACTTCCTCTTTTCCTAATTGAATACCCTTTGTTTCTTTCTCTTGCCTGATTGTCCTGGCCAGAACTTCCAATACTATGTTGAATAGGAGTGGTGAGAGAGGGCAGCCCTGTCTTGTGCCAGTTTTCAAAGCGAATGCTTCCAGTTTTTGTCCATTCAATAAGATATTGGCTGTGAGTTTGTCATAAATAGCTCTTATTATTTTGAGATACACTCCATCAATATCTAGTTTATTGAGAGTTTTTAGCATGAAGGGCTGTTGAATTTTGCCAAAGGCCTTTTCTATACCTATTGAGATAATCATGTGGTTTTTGTCATTGGTTCTGTTTATGTGATGGGTTATGTTTATTGATTTGTGTATTGATTGTGTATGATTTATGTATGTTTATTGATTTGTGGAAGTCTTGCATCCCAGGGATGAAGCTGACTTGATTGTGGTGGATAGGCTTTTTAATGTGCTGCTGGATTCAGTTTGCCAGTATTTTATTGAGGATTTTCACATTGACGTTTGTCAGGGATACTGGTCTAAAATTTTCTTTTTTTGTTGTGTCTCTGCCAGGCATTGTTATCAGGATGATGCTGGCCTCATAAAATGAGTTAGGGAGGATTCCCTCTTTTTCTATTGATTGGAATAGTTTCAGAAGGAATGGAACCAGCTCCTCTTTGTACCTGTGGTAAAATTCAGCTTTGAATCCATCTGGTCTGGGACTTTTTTTGGTTGGTAGGCTATGAATTATTGCCTCAACTTCAGATCCTGTTACTGATCTATTCAGAGATTCAACTTCTTCCTGCTTTAGTCGTCAGAGGGTGTATGTGCACAGGAATTTATCCATTTTTTCTAGATTTTCTAGTTTGTTTGCATAGAGGTGTTTATAGTATTCTCTGACGGTAGTTTGTATTTCTGTGGGATCGGTGTTAATATCCCCCTTATCATTCTTTATTGCATCTATTTCATTCTTCTCTCTTTTCTTCTTTATTAGTCTTGCTAGAGGTCTATCAATTTTGTTGATCTTTTCATAAAACCAGCTCCTGGATTCATTGATTTTTTGAAGGGTTTTTGTGTCGCTATCTCCTTCAGTTCTGCTCTGATCTTAGTTATTTCTTGCTTTCTGCTTGCTTTTGAATTTGTTTGCTCTTGCTTCTTTACTTCTTTAATTGTGATGTTAGGGTGTCAATTTTAGATCTTTCCTGCTTTCTCTTGTGGGCTTTTAGTGCTGTGCATTTTCTTCTACACACTGCTTTAAATGTGTTCAGAGATTCTGGTACATTGTGTCTTTGTTCTCATTGGTTTCAAAAAATATCTTTATTTCTGCCTTCATTTCATTATTTACCCAGTAGTCATTCAGGAGCAGGTTGTTCAGTCTCCATGTAATTGCGTGGTTTTGAGTAAGTTTCTTAATCCTGAGTTCTAATTTGATTGTACTGTGGTCTGAGAGACAGATTGTTATGATTTCTGTTTTTTACATTTGCTGAGGAGTGCTTTACTTACAACTATGTGGTCAATTTTGGAATAAGTGCAATGTGGTGCTGAGAAGAATCTATATTCTGTTGATTTGAGGTGGACAGTTCTGTAGATGTCTATTAGGTCTGCTTGGTGCAGAACTGAGTTCAAGTCCTGGATATCCTTGTTAACCTTCTGTCTTGTTGATCTGTCTAATATTGATAGTGGGGTGTTAATGTCTCCCATTATTATTGTGTGGGAGTCTAAGTCTCTTTGTAGGTCTCTAAGGACTTGCTTTATGAATCTGGGTGCTCCTGTATTGGGTGCATATATATTTAGGATAGTTAGCTCTTCTTGTTGAAATGATCCCGTTACTATTACGTAATGGCCTTCTTTGTCTCTTTTGATCTTTATTGGTTTAACGCCTGTTTTGTCAGAGACTAGAATTGCAACCCCTACTTTTTTTTGCTGTATATTTGCTTGGTAGATCTTCCTCCATCCATTTACTTTGAGCCTATGTGTGTCTCTGCACGTGAAATGGGTCTCCTGAATACAGCACACTGATCGGTCTTGACTCTTCATCCAATTTGCCAATCTGTGTGTTTAATTGGGGATTTAGCCCATTTACATTTAAGGTTAATATTATTATGTGTGAATTTGATCTTGTCATTATGATGTTAGCTGGTTATTTTGTCCTTTAGTTGATGCAGTTTCTTCCTAGCATCAATACTCTTTACAATTTGGCATGTTTTTGCAGTAGCTGGTACCAGTTGTTCCTTTCCATGTTTAATGCTTCCTTCAGGAACTTTTGTACGGCAAGCCTGGTGGTGACAAAATCTCTCAGCATTTGCTTACCTGTAAAGGATTTTATTTCTCTTTCACTTATGAAGCTTAGTTTGGCTGGATATGAAATTCTGGGTTGAAAATTATTTTCTTTAAGAGTGTTGAATATTGGCCCCCACTTTCTTCTGGCTTGTAGATTTTCTACTGAGAGATCCACTGTTATTCTGATGGGCTCCCCTTTGTGGGTAACCCAACCTTTTTCTCTCTGGCTGCCCTTAACATTTTTTCCTTCATTTCTACCTTGGTGGATCTGACAATTATGTGTCTTGGGGTTGCTCTTCTTGAGGAGTATCTTTGTTGTGTTCTCTCTTTTTCCTCAATTTGAATGTTCACCTGCCTTGCTAGGTTGGGGAAGTTCTCCTGGATAGTATCCTGCAGAGTGTTTTCCAACTTGGTTCCATTCTCCCAGTCACTTTCAGGTATACCAATCAAACATAGATTTGGTCTTTTCACATAGTCTTATATTTCTTGGAGGCTTTGTTTATTTCTTTTTACCCTTTTTTCTAAACTTTTCTTCTCACTTTATTCATTAATTTGATCTTCGGTCACCGATACCCTTTCTTCCACTTGATTGAATCAGCTATCGAAGCTTGTGTATGTGTCACGTAGTTCTCAAGCCATAGTTTTCAGCTCCATCAGGTCATTTAAGGTCTTCTCTACACTGTTCATTATAGTTAGCCATTCATCTAATCTTTTTTCAAGGTTTTTAGCTTCCTTGCAATAGGTTTGAACATCCTCCTTTAGTTTGGAGAAGTTCGTTATTACCAACCTCCTGAAGCCTACTTGTGTCAGCTCATCAAAGTCATTCTCCATCCAGCTTTGTTCCATTGCTGGCAAGAAGCTCCAACCCTTTGGAGGAGAAGAGGCATTCTGGTTTTTAGAATTTTCACTTTTCTGTTCTGGTTTCTCCCCATCTTTGTGGTTTTTATCTACCTTTGGTCTTTGATGTTGGTGACCTACAGACATCCTTTGATGTGGATGTCCTTTTTGTTGATGTTGATGCTATTCCCTCCTGTTTGCTAGTTTTTTTTATAACAGTCAAGGCCCTCAGCTGCAGGTCTGTTGGAGTTTGCTGGAGGTCCACTCCATACCCTGTTTGCCTGGGTGTCACCAGCAGAGGCTGCAGAACGGCAAATATTGCTGCCTGATCCTTCCTCTGGAAACTTCATCCCAGAGGGACACCTGCCTGTATGAGGTGTCAGTAGGCCCCTACTGGGAGGTGTCTCCCTGTTAGGCTACATGGGGGTGGTCAGAGATCCACTTAAGGAGGCAGTCTGTCTGTTCTCTTAGCTCAAACACTGTGCTGAGAGAACCACTGCTCTCTCTTCAGAGCTGTCATACAGGGATATTTAAGTCTGCAGAAGTTTCTGCTGCCTTTTGTTAATCTATGCCCTGCTCCCAGAGGTGGACTGTACAGAGGCAACAGGCCTTGCTGAGCTGTGGTGGGTTCCACCCAGTTTGACCTTCCCTAGCTGCTTTGTTTATCTACTCAAGCCTCAGCAATGGTGGACACCCCTCCCCCTGCCAGGCTGCTGCCTTGCAGTTCAATCTCAGACTGCTGCACTAGCAGTGAGCAAGGCTCCGTGGGTGTGGGACCTGCCTAGCCAGGTGCCGGATATAATCTCCTGGTGTGCTGATTGCAAAGACCTTTGGAAAAGTGCAGTATTAAGGTGGGGGTGTCCCGATTTTCCTGGTACAGTCTGTCAGGGCTTCTCTTGGCTAGGAAAGGGAAACCCCCTGACCCCTTCAGCTTGCCAGGTGAGGCGACGTCCCGACCTGCTTTGGCTCACCCTCCATGGGCTGCACCCACTGTCCAACCAGTCCCAATGAGATGAACCAAGTAACTCAGTTGGTAATGAAGAAATCACCCATCTTCTGTATTGATCACGCTGGGAGGTACAGACCGGAGCTGTTCCTATTCGGCCATCTTGGTGAAAATTAATGTTTTTAATATAAATTGTTGCTCCGTAGAGCAAGAATTGTTGCTCCCTAGAGCAATAATTGTTGAATATAGACTAGCATATCTTCCTACTTTATATCTATATTAATGTATGAAAAAATAACCAAAAACAGTAGGCAAAATACTTCAGATAAGATTTCACAAGCCATAGTAGAATAATTATTCAGAGGCTTTTCTACCTGACATGAGTGGTCCAAGTAGTTATTTTACCAGTAAACTTAAAAGCTCTTCTAAGCAAGAAAACATGACAAATAATATGAGAATGCCTGACATTTTCATTTAGAATTAAAAGATGCATAAATAGTAATTAATTAACCAGCCTAATGGTGTGAAATTTAGTCTTCACTTAGAATATATTTTGCATGAATAGGATTCTATCATTTTTCTTACAAAGCCCATAGTTGGAATAAATGAGACTTATGACTTCTGGTCGCAATGTCTAAAAAATAAATGAAAACTTATATAATTTATGAAACAAATTATCCGTAGTCCCTTTATTTTTTTTTTTAATTTTTTAAAGCTATCTTATTCTCATTCAGGAGATTTTTGAGCTATTCACTTTTATTATACTTAAAACATTTTCTATTAAAGTGTGATTTCCCTTCATATTTTATCATTTTTATATTAAATGCTATAACAATTACATTTAAGTGCTATAATAATTTCAACTAGCATAAACAAATTTGGGTATAAATATAACTGATTTTTGGTAATCTGAAATCTGGTTCTTGTGACTATATGAATTCATAAAAGAACTGTAATATTCCACTAGCTACAACACTGCATTGTCCTTGAGCATTGTCAGTGTGTTTCATAGGGACTTAAACTATATGATAATGGGAAGGGTATTAAATAAGGTTAATAAATATTTTTTGAATATAGTACTCAATTTTTTAAAAATTGTATTTCTAGGTTCATGAATGGCAATTTTTTCCCAGTCATCAATATTTAATGGAATTAGCATTTTTGTTTCAAACTGTTTAAAAATTTCATCATGGATAACCAAATTTAGTAAATATATTCCACTATGTCAGTAGTTGCAGGAATGTGACCTTGTTTTATTCCTAGCAATTGATATTGACTGAAATACTTGGTGAACAGTTCCAGGAAGCATATTTGATTCTGCTAGGGCCAAAAGACTCTGGGGGATTAATTCCCTAGCCTAAAAGCCCAGAGTAAGCAGGGTGCTACATTTCAGACTGTTGCCCCAAATCCCACATAAGCCTTTACACTGCCATGCTCTCATGAACTGCTCAACACTGATGATTTCTCCAGGGCTTGGGGTAAGGAGTCAGCTGCAGAACGTGTTGTCACATACAAATGGGAATAGCAAGATATCATGTAAGTTTCTGTTTGATACTAGAAGATATAAAGTTTTCTTTTGAACATTAAATTCCTTGTAATTAATTTCCCTTATTTTTAATAGTGGATACAATGAAGTTACATTACCAATGATAATCTAATTTTATAGGCTGTTGTTCCAACTGGTTATCCTCAACACAACACTCTCAACATGCTTCCAGGGATGCTTAGAGATTTTGTACACCTGCTAATGAAGAACTCTGGTCTATCATGGCAGAAAATAAGTCAGGATCAACTATAATGTCCTCCTGGCTAGTACAGCTTCCAACAGGGCATGACTGGTGCACCCTAGCCACATGCTTGATACCAAATATTCCATTTATATGACCCATACAATTCCAAATGCTGGCACCTTCCACCATATTTGAAATGGGGGATAAGAAAAAAAAATATTCCTACTACTATATTCTCTTATTTAAGTACCAAACGGTGCCTCTTTTGTTCCAGCATCTTACAAAGAGGGTTTAGGGAAGCATATTATTCCATTTTTACATATAACCTTATATCTCCATGGGATTAAAGCATGGATCAACTCAGAGGCTGAAAATGGAGACAATCCAAATGACACACAGCATGTCATTGTGACAGCTGGCACTTTATGAATGGACTGGGCTTAAAAGGAAAATGAGAGTCAGAGGCAAAAATTGGCATGTTTCTTTTAAGCCATCAGATGCTGGCTAGTCCACTCACATTGATAATAATGTCCCCAGTGTGAGGATAGATCACATTCCTTTATCCTGATGCCATTAAAAATTCATTTTATCTCTTTTATGCCTTTTGTGTGAGATGATTTTAAAATAAAGCACAAATCGGAAAGTACACATTATCACATACTTAGTACTGATTATACACTCATAAATCAAGCTTTTAATTGTGTTTACTTTCATGTTGATCTACTACAGGAGGCAGAGATTTTACTGTAAGTGGTTTTATTAAATATAGTTTATATGAGTTCACTCTGTACATGCCACAGTTTCAGGGTACAAATTCTGAGAAGCACTGGGCCAGATTCTAGATTGTGCTTAACTAGTCAAAGGCCAACATGAGAGGCTTCTTGGGAGTTAGCCAGTGTTTCTTTGTCAGATCTAATGTACTGAGTTTATTAATATGACTATTTCATTTAAAATTTTCTAATACCAGGTCTCTCATTATTCCTTCAAATTGTGAATTTTATATAACCTGCCCTACTAGAAATTTGGAAGTCCATAGGCCCATTCCTTATGTCTCCATTGTACATTGGGTTCAGGGATGGAAATGGCTCTGTTAGTTGACATTTGCTTTTGTAAAATTTACTAGTGACTCTGTCTCTCTCTACTTGAAAAATCTTGACAGCATTTTTTTTTTTTTTGGAGATTCAGGCGAGTAATTATATAGAGACCCTTCTCTCGGGTTATGCTACTTCAATGTGCCACAATTTACACTTAGGATCAGGTGGATACTAACACATGAGCCTGTCATTTATTCCTTTCTCCATGGCTAACCAGCCAAAGTTTTAGAATGTTGGATCTGCCTTTCTTATTGCTGAAATATCTGGCTGCTTCTTTCTTACTTGAGTGATTCCATTTTAGAAATAGCCAGATAAATAGAAATAGCGTAGATAAATTAGCCATGGGTGCTAATTTATCTCCTAATTTATAAAAAAAAATGAGTTCTAGCTCCCAGAATAAACTCAAAATTTTGAATAACAAAAGAGAATTACATTATAAATAATTGGTCTTGATTTTGGACTCTACAAAGGCCAAAAGATAAATGTCTGAAGGCTAAAAGATAAATTGCTGCATTTGAAGTCACAAGACCTAGGTTACAACAGTGGCTCTGTTATTAATGAACTGTTTGATGCTAGAAAGTCACTTTAACTCTCTAGAGCTCAGTGATCTCATCTGTAATGAGGTTGGGTTCGAGCAGTATTTTTCAAGTCAAATTTTATTTTAGTGTGGTAAATGATTTAAATTACATACCAGAGATCCTAGGAGAGAAGTATTAATAGAAAAAAATGGAGATTAAAAAAGAAGAAACATTTGCTTTCTTTGGTCCACAGACAATGGGTAAAGAAGGACTAAACTACATAGTCTGTTCAGCATTTTATAAATATAAACTAGAATTTCACGTCACTACTGATCCATTATTACCCTTTCATGCATAATAAATTATGTGAATGTCTATTGATTTATCCACATTCTCTCATGTTCTTTTTTTTAAACAAAAGAAAGCCACTTGAGAAAGACCTTTTGAAATCACCACTAATCAAGTTTATAATCATAAAACAGAATATAAAATTCACGTTGGTTTCAAACTCATAACTTTGTTCTCCTACGCAATGTGTCTCAAATAAATGAGTCAATAGACAGACGGCCAAACTCCATTATTTGTAATATATTTTAAAGGCTTTATTAACAAGTATGTTTGTCACTCAGAATTTTGTTTTCAGTTTGTTAAATGCAACACAAATTAAACACACATTATAAAATCTATCTGCAATACATCAACATTTAAACAAGATATTATAACACAGACATACTGGTGATTTTAAGAGATAAGACCTAAACAATGACTTGGAATTACATAGTCAGTGTAATATCAATAACAATTATAATGCTCCCAGTATTCTATAATGTATTCATTGTTCATATGTATTATAAACATTTCTGTTATTCTCTTTGTTTTTTTTTTTGTAGGGGGGGTGTCTGTTTTCTTTTGTTTGTTTTAGATAGGGCATTAATAAGTATGTTTATGCATGTTAATTTAGCTCACACAAGTACTTTCGATGCCATGTGTGCTGATTTATCTCCTTAATTCACTGATCCTTTTCCATCCTTCCTATTTGTATCATAAAGACACCATTGAGAAAGCAATATAAGCTATCATTATGCCTTGAAGAGACTATATTTTGTCTAATTGCAATGGTAAGTCTAATTGATTATTTCAGTGTGTATGCAGTTGATTCTCAGTGAAATAGACATATATGGAAACACATCCCTAAGGAAGCATTGGCATCACAGTATCACCAGGGAGCTTGGTCGACTGGGGCTTTTGCTCATTGGCTATGGTGAGGATTCTGATTCTTGAACAGATCACTTTGATTCCTTCTGTCATACAGACTATACACATAACCATTGCCAGTTAACATTACCGGAATATATAAATAGCAGTACTCATGAAAGGAACAGAAAGTACACATGGATAGCTCAATGTAAATCTACCTATGCTGCCAGGAGACAATGCAGTGCATATAGATTTTTAGCACCAGAAAGAGCTTTATATATCAACAACTTCCTCATTTTACAGATGAGAAAATTCAGATTCGGAGACACTGAGATACTCTTGGTCAGACAGCTAATTAGTGGCAACAGCAAGATGAAATCCCTGGTCTCCTGATTCTCAGTCAGTTGCTCTTTCCACTTCACTTGCTGCATGTTCTGTTGAAAATGGATGAGAAGAAGTTAAGTCTTGCTGTGTGAAGTAACACGTTACAATTAACCATGAGTATTTCTTTCCGGTTTTATTTATTTTTTAGGTATAAACATCATTAAAGCAAAACAAAGTTTTGGATGTTGTTTACAAACTAAATCACATAGAAAGATTGGGGACAGTCTTTTCTAATTATGTAGGCTGTTAAGTTGTACATAAAATCAAATCTTGTCACTTCAAGAATACATAATTGCCTACCAATCTACTCAAATATGTCAATGAACTGAATACAACAGCCTAATGCGGGATGCTCCTCTCTCTCCCTCCTGCTATACTCCACTCTTTGCTAAATTTCATAGCATGTTGAAGTAGAGAATAATGTGGCATTTTCCCTTTGTTACAAAGAATTCTTTTCTTTAATCTTGCTGCCTCCCTAGCATTTCTCTCTACCTTTTATCCTCCTGTTCTGGAGTAAGCACTGGAAGAGAATTATAAACTGGTGAACTTCCCAAGGCTCTTCCTGTTTACCCACTGCAAACTTGAGAGACGCATACAGCCAGAGTAATGTCCTTTCCTGACCTCTTAAGTTGAGAAGGCTATACTCCCAGAAAATACAAGGCGCTTTTACACACTATGCCCTTCATCCTCCATTTTAAAGATGAGCACATCTCCTGCTTAAAGGCTCATTTATGTTCCACTTTAGCTAGTGCAAAATCATTCTTTGGCTGAAAATTTGAAAAAAATTATAAAATTACTTTTCCCTAGAAAACAGTTATGTCTGGGTACCTAATAAAAAGGTCTCTAAATTGAAAAGTAGGTGGCGAGGTTGTCATACTTTTCTGCATCTGACGTGCTGCATAAGCAAGAAGTTACCTTCCGAAGTAATTTTAATTATAGTAAGGTAGCTCATACCACTGAGTAATTTTCAAGTCTCTTGGGAAATCTCAGATATATGAACTTTTAAATTTTTTTCCTTCCTTTTAGTTACTCTTTTGTCTTCCCTTTCTGATGCTTCTTATATCTGTTCTAGTTTATCAGGTGGTAATGGTATACAACATATCCAGAAGATTAAATAGCAAGATTCTTTTACTGGCAAGACAATTTATCATGTTTTTTTTCTTTATAGTTCTTCCAATTTATTATCTTTCTCTCTGCCACTGTATATCCTTCTTCTTGTCTCCTCGCTGTTTTCACCTTATTTCCTTATTTTATTTGTCCAGTCCCTCTAATCACTTCCTTTATTTGCTTGGTTACTTTTTTCCTAAAAATATACAAACTTTTGATGAATACAAATAGGAGTGGAAAAAACTGCAATGGTACTGAAAAAATGTACAAGTTCATTTTAGATCATCTCTTAAGCAAAGTTATTTTGTAAGAGAATTTAGCAACAATAATTAAATATGTAGAATATTTCTAATAAGCCAAGAAATGCATTCTAACATTTTGGAAAAACATGTATTTTAAATAGTATTTCAGTTTTTAAATAAAATTTAAAATAGCATTTAAAGCTATTTGAAACCCGCTCTCAGTAGCTTATTTAAAGATGGCTTGGTAACAGTAAGTTTTCTTACAGCAAGGAGTGGTGAAACCCTGGCACTGAGTGTAGAAATGTATAATCTAACAAATTAAAATGAAAAATAGGATTTGAATATCCATCTGATTATACACAGATGAAAAATTTGTTTGCTGGAATATGGTAAGTATGATGCAGTCAATACAGTGTAAAATATCTGTAATAAAAAAAGAGATGTGCATGCATAAGTACACAAAGTTAGAAAGGAGTCTCAGGAGCTTATCCTGAGGAAGTTAAAAGAATTCTATTTTCCATTCATTCATTGCATGATTTATTATAACCGTTCTATAGAGAAGCACCCAACAGAGAAACCGTGGTTAAAGTTAGCTTGTTGTTTCCACCGTAAATCCCCCTTTTTGAATGATTTATAACACTGCTTTTTTATTTGCTTTTCCCTGAAACTTGGCATATAGGTTCTTAAACTCTGAACCATTATTTCCTCAAGTTTAATTAACATAAGGTTAGCTTTTCTTTTTTTTCTATCAACCGGGGAAACACACACACACAAAAGTCACATGGGATATCACAAATTCTATGTTTCTGCAAAAGGGCAGCTGCCAACAGGAAGCAGATAATGATTGTCATATAAGAATCCTTTTAAAAATCCGTGCTGGACAAAATGAGTATGTGGAGTGTTGTAGGGCAATTTAGTTAAAAACCACCTTCTGATTTCAGTCAGTGGAGCATATTTCAGAACGAAATTTGCAGCACTGCAACAATAATTATAATTTAAGACATCCAGAACTACAAAAATAAAATGTAATATTAAGTATCTCTCTCTAAAAACTGTGACTTGCTCAAAGTATTACAGTCCTTTTGAAAAACTATGGGTTGACCCTAGCATTGTTTAGTTTACTTTGAAAATTTTTCTTATTTTTTTCTCCGGAAAATTATATTTCACATTTAGGATCATGTAGAAACAAATATGAATACAAATAATAATTTATAAAATAAATATTTTTTACTTTCTATTGAAGTTCAGTATTTTGCACAAATCAAATGCCATAAATATATCCATGGAAGTTAGTTTTTATATGAATAAACATACGTTAGTTAAAATACTTAATTAGATATTTATGTTGACTTTGAGAACTGTGTGTAGCATACTTTTACATGTAAATAATTTGAGATTATATCGTTGATAAGGTTACACTGTGTCCCCCACCTACAATCTCTTCTTGAATTATAATCCCTAAGTGTCAAGGGTGGGACCAGGTAGAAGTAATTGGATCATGGGGCTGGTTTTCCCCATGTTGTTCTCGTGATAGTGAGTGAGTCTTATGAGATCTGATGGTTTTATAAGCGTCTGCTATTTCCCCTGATTGCACTCACACTGTCCTGCTGCCCTGTGAAGAAGGTGCCTGCTTGTCCTTTGCCTTCATCTGTAATTGTAAGTTTCCTGAGGCCTCCCCAGCTACGTGGAAATGTGAATCAATGAAACCTCTTTCCTTTATAAATAACCCAGTCTTGTGTATTTCCTCATAGCAGTGTGAGAATGGACTAATACAATAGGGTTTTGAAATACATGCATTCTCTTCTACCAGTCTAACCACCTTTCTCAGTCTCTGTTGCTATCTTTACCTGTTGTGTCCCTTCTTTACATTTCTATTCTTAGAGTTGTCCTATGCTCTCTTCTATTTTTTTATCTAGCTGATCCTTTTGAGTAAGGTAGAGGATTGCTACTTTTTACTGATTTTTTCTTAATATCTTAATATTGATAACTCCTGAATTTATGATCCAGTTGAAGTCTCACCCTTGCATTTTATGCCACCATACCAAATGTGTACATGGCCCAATGTACACATTTATCTGAAGGGTCCATGTTACCTAAAACTCAACTGGATCAGAACTGAATTATTTATGTTTGTTCTCCAAAGTCTACCCCACCACACTTTTTTTATTAAGGTGTGTGAAAATTATGATTTTTCTTTCCTTTTTTTTTTTTTTTTTTTTTTGAGATGGAGTCTCACTTTGTCACCCAGGCTGGAATGCAGTGGCATGATCTCAGCTCACTGCAACCTCCACCTCCTGGGTTCAAGCTATTCTCCTACCTCAGCCTCCCTAGTAACAGGGATTACAGGGGTGCACATCACCACAGCTGGCTAATTTTTTGTATTTTTAGTAGAGAAGAGGTTTCACCCTGTTGTCCAGGCTGCTCTTGAACTCCTGACCTCAAGTGATCCACATGCCTTGGCTTCCCAAATTGTTGGGATTACAGGCGTGAGCTGCCATGCCTGGCCCAAATCATAATTTTTTATTGTGTTTTTCAAGTTATTCATCTGAGCACTTCTATTTCTGAATAAATTTTCTATCATTAGAATTTAATGGAAAACATTTCTAAAATATAAATTAGTATGATTCTTTAGTATCTGTGTAAACCTTGGCATACCCCAACCTCACTGTATCATCTTATAATTGAATATTTAGTTGTCTTTATATCTAGATAGATAGATAGATAGATAGACATCTGAATATGCTCTGGGAGCCTAGAATGTACTCAGCTCATAACATATGCTCAAGAAATTTTTGTTGGATGAAAACATTTAATATGAAAACACCCTAATAGTTTTAATCATATATTTCACAACTTATAATTGTTTCAGCAATTTTTATTAGATTTTATATTTGTCTACATGATTTATTATATTTTTATTTTTTACTATTTGTCAATGATATTAATATTTTATTGAGTAATAAAAAGTAAGTCATGTAAATTATGATTTAACTCAAAATTATGAATGACTAAGTTAGTTCTCAACAAAAGCAATAACATTTTATTTCTACTGTCCCAGTTATCTTATTCGAACCCTACAGGTGAACTAAACTGGGATCATTCCACTCTTATAATCCATTCCTCATTATTTCACCAAAAAATATATCTCTCTTTATTTCGTAGAGACAAGGTTTGAATGTATTGATCTATTTTTAGGGAATTGACATATAGAGATATTACATCTTCTGACTTGTGGTCTATCTGTGTATTTACTTGTTGTCTTTCATTTTACTCAGTACTATTTTGCACTGTAGAGATCTTTTATGTCTTTTGTCATATTTTTGCATATTCCTATTGTTTCTGGCTATTGTAAATAGTACTGGTTTTAAAATGTTATTTTCTTGTTTCTTTTTTTTTATATTTATCTTGTATCCTCCAACATTGTTAAACTCATTTATTAATTCTGGAAGCTATTTTGTAGATTTTTACAGTTTTTTTACATAGAAGATTATATTGTTGGCAAATAAAGACTTGATTTTCTCAGTCTTCTTTTTGAATCTGAATGCCTTTTATTTCTTCTTTCTTCATTGTAGGATATAACTATCCAAGTATAATGTTGAATAGAAGCAGCATCAGTAAACATCGCTGTGCTTCTTTTAACCTTAGTATATACTCAGTCTTTTACAACTAAATATGATCTTAACTATAGAATATTTATTAATGTGATTTACAGGGTAAAGACAATTTTCTTTTATTCCTAAATGTTGGATTCTCTAAAATGTCTTCATCTATAATAACGTTCTTATTTTTAGTTTTGTAATATGGTGACTTACATTAATTTCTAAATTTATAACAACTTTGCATTCTTATAATAAAGGCCTCTTGATCACAATATATTATATTACATTTATTTTTGGATTAAAGTATCTAAAATTCTGTTAAGAACCTTTGCATCTATATTTAGGAGAAATATTGATCTGTAGTTTGGCCTCTTCTAAAAACTTTGTCTGCTTTACACATCAAGATAAAAGTGGCCCCTTAAAATTTGTTGGGAAGTATTTAATCATCTTTACACTAATGGAAAAGTTTGTGTATAATTTGTGGTATTAGTCTTACACATATTTGGAAGAACTCACCAGTGAAATTTTGTGTGTATAGAGTTTTTTTATTAGGAAGCTTTAAACTACAAATTTTTTAAGCACATATTTGGCTATTTTTTAGTACATATTTTGCTAAAGGTTATGTTTACCTTTTAGTGAGCTTTACTTGCTTTTGTGTCTTTCAAAGTATCTCTTCATTTATTCTAAGTTGTTAAATGTCATAAAGTTGTACAAAATATTGTCATATCATTATTTTAATATCTGAAAACACTGTAATGATTTTACCTCTCTTATTCCTGAAATAAGGAATATTTGGAAAATATTCTCTTTTTCATTCTCTCTCTCTCAGTCTCACTAGAAATTGACATGCAATCAGTTTTATTTATATTTTCGTTGTATGACTTTTGGCTTTCATTGAATTTTCTTAATTACTTTTTGTTTTCTATTTCAAATATTTCTGTTATGATCTTAATTCTGCTGCTGCAGCAGCAGACTTTATATACACTTATTTTTCTAGCTTATGCACTTATGCAGCTGACTTTATATGCACTTATTTTTCTAGTTTCTTAGGTGAATCCTGATGTTATTGATTTGATAGCTTTCTTATTTTCTGGTAAAGATATTAAGTGGTATAAACATTCCCATAAGGTAGGGCTTTAATAGCACTCCACAAATTGTGATATATTGAGGTTTAATTTTCATTCACTTCAACATACTCACTAATTCTCTTTTAAATTTCTAGGGTTTTTTCCTTAGGTCATTTAAAAGAGTGTCATTTGGTTTCCAAATATTTCATTATTTTTTATGAATATTTTAAATGTATTTAACTGAATTTTATCTCAATCAGAGAACAAATTTGTATAATTTGAGTCTTATAAAATTTGCTGAGACTTGCATTATGACCCCAAATATATCTTATCAAGGTAAATGTTCCATGTGCATTAAAAATAAATATATATCATGCTATATTTGAGTGATGTGTTCCATATATAACAATTGAATCAAATTAATAGTGTTTTCAAAGTCATCTGTATTGTATTTATTGATATTCTGATTATTTGTCCTATTAATTATTGAAGAAAACATATTGGCTATAATTTCATAAGATTATTTGATTTGTCTATTTCCTTTTGCAGCTCTCTTCATTGTTCCTTTATCATTTTCTTGATATTCTGTTATGAGAACTGTAAATATTTAGAATTGTTGTATCTTTTTAATCAATTACTCCTTATACTGTCATGAAATTATTTTCTTTGTTACTGGTAATAGTCTTACCTGTGAAGTCTACTTTGATTGATATTAATACAGGTATTCTAGTTTTCCATTGCTTAATGTTAGTATGGTAATATCTTTTCCCATCCTTCACTTTTAACTTATTTGCGTTTTTATATTTAAACCACATGTAGGCAACGTATAGCTGATGTTTCTTTTTTTACCAAACTGAAAATATAGATCTTCTAATAGAATGTTTAGATCATTTGTATTTGTTGTAATTATTAGTAAAGTTAGGTTAAATTTACCATCTTCCTCTTTTTGGTTTGACCCATATGAGTTTTGGAAAAAGAGAAGACACATAGAAACAAGAATATAGAAACAAGAATGGCATCTATAATTCCACCCTCTAGTGAGAAATACATTTATAGCTTTGGTGCAATCATTTTATTCCTTGATTACAAGTATATACAGAAAAAATATATTCACCTTCATACTACTACATAATTTTTAAAACTATGTCCACATTTTATTAGCATAATAATGCTACAAACCAACATTCTTTCACATAATTCATAACTTTCATGTCTGTTTATTTCTTAGGATAAATTCTTACATGCTAAGTCACTACCTAAAACTTTGAACTTTCTAAATTGCCCAAGATTTATGTTTATTAAAATATAAAGAAAAAAAACAAAAAATACCTTCAGCATTTTGGGGCATAAAAACATCTAATTGTTTACAATTGTTTCTATTGTTTATGCTGGCCATTAATAGATAGATGATGGATAGATAGATAGATAGATAGATAGATAAATTCATGTTTTCCATGACATTTTTTCTCTTTGATATTTTGACATATTTCTCCAGTCCAAAAATATCTCATTAATTTGTTAAAAACATTCAGAGTGTATATTTGCTATAAATAATTTATTGTTTTTAACTTCTTTTGACTTTACTCATTTTATTTTTGGCTCAGAAGTATACATACATTATGCAATAATATATATTATTCTTTTATGACTTTTCCTATTGTTTCAGTTACCTAAATGTACATTCCAATAGATTTAGCTCATAATTAATTATTTTTATGTATTTGTTTGTTTGTATTTTTTAATATTGGTAATACATTTTGCTCATAAGACCATTCTGAACTTAGCTTTAGTATTAGGTATCAAGTAAAGCATAAATATATCCACTCTACTTATTAATCTAGTAACTAGCCTTTTAAAATTGCCATTTACATACTAAAAAGCCTCTTTTTTCTTTACAATGCATGAGGTAATTTTGATTGTTTCCCATAATTCTTAGACAAATAGCACATATTTTATTTGTAATTCCTTGTTAATATTAAACTAAAGCAGACTCAAGTCACTCTTGGACATTTTGTACAATTAACCATATACTTTACCAACTACATTATATGTTTTTCACCATTTTCAACTCATTCCTGGCTGCATTGCATAGTGTCAGATATCCATTTCAAAATTGGTGAGACTGCTGACTCTATTTGAAGGTTAAGCTTAAGGATGCATGGAAGAAAAATGGTCATTATGAATATTCAAATCAACTATGAGATCTTGAGAAAAGAGTTGGGATGTGAACATAAAACAAGAAAGCAAATGTCTGAACTCTCAACTCTTGAGGTTCTCTACACTGGAGGATAACCACTTTCTAAACCCTGATTTATCTGATTCAAGAATTCGCATCAGCATTCTTGTTATCCTCCATGGTCACTTTCTTAACATTGGTCTTCTACTTATTTGCAATTTTTCCGATCCTCTGAAATATATGGTTTCTTGTTGCTTTGATCGGTAACTTAATAGCAGCTCATTTACACTGCAGCATTCACTATAGAATTTGGGATCTGCATTTATTCTCCATCATATTCAGCTCACCTTCAAGGGCTTGAGTGATTTTACTGCTCATGTAGGTAACCTATTTAAAACTCTATTCTCATGTTATTTCTTGAACTCCAATGACTTACCTCTTTATGGCCACATTATGAACATTTAAAAAATATAGATACAAGTGTGGATCTACAGAATTATGTCTACAACTTCTCCATACAGTTCTCTATTGATGAATGATATGGTTTGACTCTGTGTCTCTACCCAAATCTAGTATTGAATTTTAATCCTCACGTGTCAGGGGAGGAACATGGTGAGAGGTGATTGGATCATGGGAGCTAGTTCCCCCATTCTGTCCTAATGATAGTAAGTGAGTTCTCACAAGATATGGTGGTTTAAAAGTGTTTGTCAGTTCTCCTCTCACTCTGTCTCTCTCGCTGCCATGTAAGATGTGCTTTGCTTCCCCTTCATGTTCTGCCATGATTGTAAGTTTCCTGAGGCTTCTCCAGCTATGTGGAACTGTGAGTCAATTAAAACTCCGTTCTTTATAAATTACCCAGTCTCAGGTAGTAACTTTATAGTAGTGTGAGAACAGACTAATACAATGGTGTTCTCTCTGCACTTACTTTTCAAAGTCATTGAAATTTTCTTTTCTATATTCTTTGCTGGTATCTGCTTCTATCACATTTTCCCTTACATTCAGCCTAAATTTTGCTCTATCTTCTGACATGATTCTGCACTACAGCGGCATCCTGGAGCCATTTTCTTTCCTAGTCTCTACCTCAAGGGCCCTGTACCTATGCTAAACCCTGCTATTTGTCTCCTCTATTCCTATATGATGTAGAAATGCAGTCAAATAGATAAATAGATTGATTTTTCATAGAGATACAGTTTCAAACATCAGCAAAGGCTTCAATGCCAATTATCAACCTATTTACTTTTCCTTGGTCACCTATGATATGCTTTCCCTATGATAATCATCCTAAATCCTAAACCTTAGTAAATCTTCATAAGTGCCATATCTTATCTCCACTCTACCATTCACAGCAGACAACTGTGCTTTCTATAATATGGAGAAAATTAGGAATAATAATGTTATCCTTTAATGTCCATCTTTGTATGCACAGAAAAATATCAATTTTTCAGACTCACTGCTAACCATCTTCTGCTCAGTAGGCTTTTGCTACTCTACTTTAAAGGTAATCTGTGAGGAAATTGAAATCATGTTTCTATGGATGATGTGAAACAGCTTGCAGTTCATGTGTTAGAATTGAAATATGGAAATGAAGTATACACAATATACTGCTAACAGTAATCTTACTCTCTCTTCTCTTACATAAAGTTGAATACGCAATTTAGAATTCCATGTGCATTACCCATCTTATTTCTTGTAAATGGTTACAAAAGAAATATAATTTTGGAGATGAAGCAAGAAGAAGTAGTAGATATGAATCAGCCACCCCATTGAGCCACTCCAGATGATAACCAATGTCTCAGGCCTTGATCCTCTTATGGAGTCAAGAGAAACATTCAGCTGGAATAGTCTCTTGTTAGGTGATCCAACATTTTTTCTCAAATCTGGCTTTAATTAATCATATTTAGAGTTACTTCGTGCAAGGTAAGGAAACGCATTTAATTGTTGTTCCAAATTTATACTTTTTTTCTTCGTTATTGCATATTTCAATGCAATAGTGAATGAAAGCAAACAGACACATTTAGCTTACCAAAATACAAACACAGAAGTCAGAGATTTGCCCTTTAAATTATAGAAAACGCAATTTTAGTTTTACATTATTTTGTTCATACTGGTCTTTGGATGATCTTACTGAATCACCAGATAATTATTTATAATTATCAGTCATGCATTATTTATAAATAAAAGAAAACAATATTCTCAGACTAGTGTTACTTTAAGTAGAGTAAATTTAGATAGATATTTGTTGATCCAGTTTTATATGGCTTTATTTTCAATTTGATTTATTTATAGAATTAGGTAAAAAAATTATCATGCTATTTTTAAAGGACGTTGAAACCAACCATAACTACTATTTGTAGAATAGTGGCTTTTACAGAGATCCAGGATCCATATTCTGTTCTCAGCTGAATGACCAACCAGCTATTACCTTAAGTCAAATGATCTCTAGAGAACTCTTTTTTTTTTATGAACAAAATCAGAAAGTTACATGGAAAATCACTCTAGTCTTTTTCAGGTCTACTATACTATGAATATATTGACTTAAATGTCCTGGATGTAATAGTACCATCAATACATGAAGGGCACTGCGAAGAATACAAGTGTTGTTTCCTGGCATCTCATCCAAATCCACGGTATAACTGGCTAAAGTGCAGGAGGTTTTGATTATGTGTCATATTTATTTTGTTTCAGTCATAAAGATTCTAAGTTTCTTCATTCTCTGATGCTGCTATAGTGATAGAAACTCAGAAATAATTTATTATGTTCTGCATTATTTAAAGAAGCAATTTTCCTTTTCTGACTTAAAAAACTAAAGGCTAAAAAGTACTACACATAATACTTAAGCACTAGAAGGAAATATCTAGTGTCAAGTCAATAAGACAATAATTATATTTTAATTAAAATAAGCCTAATATAGACCTTGTTATCTAAGTTTTAGCATATTAATAACTTCTGAGAATTTAATTTTCAATAATTTTAATTTGATTCATAAAATGCAATATTTAAAATACCTACATAAATAAGTGAACATAAAAAATTTCTAGAAGACAATCACATGATGTCATAGCATGCATGGGTGAAAGATGTAATCAAAATGCAATACAGGTAAAAAGATATAATAAGAGTATGAAAGAATTATGGATGTGATTTCAGATTCCACATTGCAACCAATCTTTAGGAAAATATCATTTGTCAAAGTCAGCATAATATAAAATCAGAATATCCACAGTTATGTAAAAATATTCTCAAAACACTTCTCTCTTTTTTGTACCTGTGTAATACTGAATTTTCTTTATACTATCTAACCAAATATCATATTGCAACACACTGAATGCAGAAGAAATATGAGAATCTAGCTGTTATTATTAAGCCACAAATTAAAGAGATTTGTAAAAACCTAAAACAATGCCATAAAACATAAAATATAAAGCCTATATTATTTATGTTAACATGAAGTGGAGTTATTATTGCTTTATTTATTTATTTATTTATTTATTTAGAGACAGAGTCTCACTTCAATGCCCAGACTGGAGTGCAGTGTCAGGATCACAGCTCACTGCAGCCTCAACTTACCAGACTCAGGTGATTCTCCCACCTCAGCCACACACATAGATGGGACAACAGGAGTGTGCCACCACCCCTGGCTAATTTTTTGTATTTTTTTTATAGAGACAGGGTTTCATCATGTTACCCAGGCTGATCTTGAACTCCTGGGATCAAGCAACCTGCTGGCCTTGGCTTCCCAAAGTGCTAGGATTACAGTCGTGGGCCACTGCACCTGTCCTGCTATCTTTAAATGAATTAATTATGACATTTATAATTTTGTCATTTTTGTTTTCTAAATATTAATATATGATCCTCATAAACAAAAGCTCTTGGATGATCTATGTTTTTTAAACAATATAAAGAGATTCTGAAACCAATAAATTTCAGAACCATTGGCCTTTATATTTTATATGTAGTGAAGGAGTAAATGTGAGGAGTATAAATCAAGGAGCCTGACATATACTTAAGGGTACCATGCATATTGCTTATAATTTGAAATATATAAAAATGAATAAATAGAAATTTCACTAAGACATTATCATTTGCTCTCTTTGCCTAATAGGATTAAAATGTAATTATTTATTAAAATAAACGTTATTTATGGTTTTCAACATTTTCTTTTCAATACCCAAATGGCTTTCCACTGTAAACAACTATGAAATCAGATAAAACAATGATACCACTCTTTTCAGGCTGTGGACTACACCGAAATTCCTTAGAGAAATAAATTTCATGTGACAAGCCCTAAGATTGCCTGTTCTCCGCCATTCAAGGTGTAGAGAACTGGTGCCTGAGTAGAACACATTGGCCACACTGACGTGAAGCAGAAGTGTTCAGAATAAGAAGCAAATGAAATGACCAGTCTCTGTAGAGCAGATAATTGAAATGGAAAGACCTGGTAATAAGAGCACCCCAGATAGCTATGAAAGGTATCTCTACAAATCTTTGGCAATGAACTGAGGTGTGCATGCCCAGCATGAGACCTCCCAAAGCTTATCAGATGTGTGAGGCTATGGGGTTGAAAATGGAACTGAAATATGTGTGACAGTTGCACACGGTCTTGGAGGAAGAAGAGAGCTGGGGCACTTCGTAGCTCAGGGTATTTTGAGGTGGAGAAATATTCTCAATATCACAAAATACCTCTGGCATCCATCTGAGATAACAGCAAGTCTGGTCTTAGGGATAATAACCACACCCTAGAATAGAACTTAAACAATGCTGGCCCCAACATAAGCTAAAACCAAGCCTTGACAACATACATAAACAAAAGGTTAGAGATTAGTCCTGCCAAATTGGAAGGATTTAAGAACACATTGCTTTCCTTAGATCTTCACTAAGGAGCACTAGGCTTAAAACTAAGACTACAAACTTCCAAGGTAATCATCCAACAATTTAACTATTTACTGAAAAGTTAAGAATCTTCAGAAGACAATAACATAATCTAATCTCTATGGTGTATTAACTATAATTTCCAGTGTTCGATCAAAAATCACTATACATAGAAAGCAACTGGAAACTATGAGATTTATAGGCAAGAAAAAATGTAGGACAATATGACTAATGGCAAAAGGCCTAATGTTGAATTTAACAGATAAGAACTCCAGGAAAATTTTGTGGCAAGACAGAGAGAGAGAGAGAGAGTGTGTGCGTGTGTCTGCGTGTCTGTGTGTGTATATGCATATATATATATATACACTCCGAGTATGCACATGCATATATACACTCCAAACAGAATAAAACCCCGAACAGGATCGTAATGAATCAAGCCTAGACAAATTAGAATATATACATATATATGCATATCTATGTAGACACACAGAAACACACACTCTATTATTACTAAATATATTTATATGTATATATGCATACATAGTAAAAGTGTATTCAAAGTAATAATAAAAATTTGTTAATTGTTAAAAAATATGTTTTCAGGCCGGGCGTGGTGGCTCATGCCTGTAATCACAGCACTTTGAGAGGCCAAGGCAGGCTCGAGGTCAAGAGATCGAGACGATCCTGGCTAACACGGTGAAACCCTGTCTGTACTAAAAATAAAAAAATAATAATTAGCCTGGCGTGGTGGCGGGCGCCTGCAGTCCCAGCTACTCAGTTGGCTGAGACAGGAGAATGGCGTGAACCCGGCCGGCGGAGCTTGCAGTGAGCCGAGATCGCGCCACTGCACTCCAGCCTGGGAGACAGAGTGAGACTCCGTCTCAAAAAAACAAAAAAACAAAAAACAAAAAAAAATAAAAGTACATGTTTTTAATTAGTGCAGATGGGAAATTTTAGCATAGAGTTGGAAACTTCAACTACAAAAAAAGAAACTCTAGAAATATAAAATGTCTAGAAAACTATAATGACAGTATTTGATAGGCTTAAAAACTTATTGAAGGTGACATATAAAGCATTTGAAGGAAGATCAACATAAATTATCCAATTTGAACAACAAATTGAACAGGAAGATGTGAAGCCACATGCATCTGTTTACAATATCAAACTTTCTAACATAGACAAAATAGTATCCTAGAAAGAAAAGAAAACTATGTTTAAGAAAACATAAATGTCTGAATAAATAATATCCAGAGTGCCCAAATTTGATGAAAAACACTAACCCAAAGACCCAAGAAAGTCAGCAAACTTCAAACAGAATAAAAATAAAATGCATCAAGCCTAGACAAATTAAAAGCAAACTTCTGAAAATTAAAGATAAGAAGACAATCTTCAAAGTAGCGAGATTGGGAGAAGGGCATATTTTCACAAGAAAGCAGGAATAATAATGATTACTGTTTTTCTATCAGAAATAAAGGAAGCTTGAAAACATCTCTATGAAATCCTTTGGAGTAGATGTCAAAACAAGATTCTGCATCTGTGATATCCAATAAAATACGAGAATGTATCACCAGCAGCTTACTATCCTTTATTCCACTTAGAGAAGAGACATATATTTTTTTTTTCGGTATGCTGAAAACACTGCCACTGGTTTATATGGACATTTTTCCTACTGTTTTTTTTTTTTTCAGAATGCAATAATTACGTTGACTACAGAGGAGAAAACTCTTCCTGATTAAAACAAGAAAAGGAAAAACGAGTGGTTATTTTTCCCTCACCACCAGAGAGAATGCTCTTCCCAATCCAAAGACAGAATTTGGCTAAATAATACCTCATTTCTGAGAAAAATCTTTTCAGTCAACTGCAGTCAAGTTCATTTAACGTGTTTATTTAGGATCATAGACTGGTAAGAGAAATGTGTAGACCAGTATTTCTTTTTAGTAATGTTTGCTTGATTTTCTATGTTATGAGAGTATAACGTGTGAAATAATGAATACTACTCTAAAATTATTATACTTGTGTTTACATGTGAAATAGCCATATTTTCCTGGAGGGTAGAAAGTATATTTATATAGTATGCAATTTCTAGTCTTGTCAAATTTTTTTGTGAAAATGTTTATATAGATTGTATATAAATATAAAAAGATATTAAAAATGAAACAAATTTAATGAGTTTCACACTATGTTCAAAATTTACCCCAAATATAGAAGTTTACATTTAGAATTGTTTAACTTGATTTCTATTCTGATTAATGCAATAAGTTTATCTGTTGCTATATTTAAGTTGTTGAATACTTATTATAGTTTCTAATTTTTTAAGCTTTAGCAATAAAACTTTAAATTCTAAAACAAACCAGTGGTAACATATGAGAATAATACCTATAATTTATCCTTTTATATTATTTTCCTTTCAAAGTTTAAAATTTTTTCTGATATTTATTTAGTGTTGTATTAATACTCCATTTATGATTTTCCTTCTTTATAAGTTCATTTGCTTTAATTTATGCTTTGAAGATTATGTAATTGGATTTAGGTTTCATGACTATATAAAAGGAAATAAATCATTCACACTCATCATGAGCTGTATGTTCATAGCTCATAGCTCGAGTTCATTTAATTCAAAACTTTTTTTTAATATATGGTGACGATTTTTCAAAGTAATACTTTTTTGCCTATTTTATGACAATGTTTAAATCAGTAAGCTTTAGTAAATTATCTATAAACGCACCTCAACAAATTGAACTAGCAAATAGGAAATTCATGCTTTAAATAAACCATTTGTTGGACTGATCATATTGGCCACATATCTACCAAGTCTCTGTTTTACTCTGTGCGCTTTAGACACAGCAATGCTGATTCATCTTGGAAGGAAGAATATTAAATGCATTTCTTCTCTGCTGACCGGATGAATGTAATACTTTACTAGTTTTATTTAACACATCAATATAGAGAAAATATTTCAATGGATTTCAGCTGTTTTATCTGCAAATGTTCTGAATACATGAAAGGGTGGGGTAGAAAGGGGCCGCTATGAATATTAGATGAAAATGTTGATTTTTTTTTTTTTTTTTGAGATGGAGTCTCTCTCTGTTGCCCAGGCTGGAGTGCAGTGGCGCTATCCCGGTTGACTGCAACCTCCTCCTCCCAGGTTCAAGCGATTCTTCCACTTCAGCCTCCCGCGTAGCTGGGATTACAGGCACCCGCCATCATGCCTGGCTAATATTTGTATTTTTAGTAGAGACGGGACTTCACCATGTTGGCCAGGCTGGTCTTGAACTCCTGACCTCTGGTGATCCACCCGCCTTGGCTCCCCAAAGTGCTGGGATTACAGGCGTGAGCCATCGTGCCAGGCAGAAAATGTTGATTCTGATGTGAGTGTGATCATATCAGTCCATTAGGGTATGCTAACACAACTTTCAGGGACATTGGAAGGCTGTTGATATGGTAGACACGGGTTCCTGATGCATTCTCTTGATCTTCTGAGATCTTTTAGTAATAACTGAAAGTGAAAAAATGTTGTCAATTAAGATCTGAAGTAATAATCAAGACAGGCACAAAGAGAAGCTTTTCTTTTTTTAACTGAAAAGACTGTTAAGTGGCAAAGCCAGATGCTATAGATTAAGCACACAGCTACACTAAATCAGCATTCTCTTTGTTAAAACACCTTGTCTTTTCTGAACCCTTTTGCTAATGCTGTCAAAAACTCCCTGATGTTAAAAATTTTGAATAAATAATTACTTTATAGATTCTGTACTTGTAATTTATTTAGGTGACTGTCAGAGATGGAAGAGTTATGAATTTGTACCAAGTTATCCATCTGTTAACTTGCAGAAAACAGTATTTTTATTAGGCTTTTATTTTTCCAGTCCTTAATCCAAAACAATATCATGACATCTCATCCTTCTCTGAGAAAGTGAATATCATGGACAATAGTAATTAAAATTCAGATCACACTTCCTTCTTGGCTTATTTAAGGTCTTCAATTTCTGACGTATTTACTAAAAATTCATCTCTCTTTTAGATCACTAATTACCAAAGACTGCTAGGCTGGCAGAGTTTTAATGTGATTGAAAGATTGTTTTCAGTGGCAAGAAACGAATCAGGCAAGAGAAAGCTGGGTTTTGCTGTGACGGGCATTGTTTAATTTAGCTCTCTGGGGCTTCCAGAAAATCCTCCTTGTTCTGTTATGTTGTAAAGATTACCCTCCTGGAAACATGAGGGAGAAAGAAGGAAATTTCACTTCTGGTTGGTTAGCCTTCCACACAAAAAGTAACCTATACTTTCCTGGGTATTTGTTTTAGCTTGATTATGTAGCTTTTAAGTTAGTGGTTTGATCTAAGCCTCCTTGATCTGATGGATTCATATTATTGATTTTATTCAAAATACAGCTGTGAGGCCTATGCATTCATTCACATGGGTAGAGATAGAAAAAAAATCACTGCTAAAAAATACAGTATAAAAAGAAATACAAACATGAAGTAGATCCATGTATCACTTAAGAAGCAGAATGGCAATTGCTTTCTTTAAAGGGAAGAGGTAGATAGAAGATTTTTATTTTTCCATAGTTATATCATTCTTTTACAATTTTGAGTTATTTGTGTGGAAAGTTAAAAAACACCAACAAACATCTAAACTTGAAAAATCAAGAAAGAGAAGCATAATCATATTATCTAGACCCATGGGGATAATGACTCAAACAATAAAATCATAAATATCTAAAGGAGTTGGATAGAGATAATGAGTGAAGAAGGTATGATTTATATACTACAACTTTTCATTGACCTGTGTATATTCTTTCACCAATACCACACTGTCTTTATTACTGTAGCTGTGTAAAAATCTTGACATCAACAAGCATGAGTCCTTCTACTTTGTTTCTTTTTATGGTATTGTATTGATTAATCAAAGTTGTTTATCTTTCCATATAAACAATATAATAATTTTATTGGTATTTATAAAATAGCTTGCTAGGGTTTTTGCTTAGAATGCATTGAATCTTTGGATTAAGTTGGAAATAACTGATGTCTTGACAATATTGATTCTTCTAATCTATGAATATACAATATTTCTTGATTTATTTAGATCTTCTTTGATGTATTTTATCAGAGTTTTATCATTTTCCATATATAAATTTTGCATGTGTTTTGTAAGATTTATGCCTGTTTCATTTTGTGGTGCATTTTGTAGACATCACTGTATGTTTCTTTCTTAAATTTCAAATTTTAATTTCAATTTTTATTGCTGGTGTATGGGAAAGCAATTGATTTTTGTATAGGAACCTACATTCTGAAACTTTGTTATACTCACGGGAGATTTTTTTTTAATTCTTTGAAATCCAAATAGATAATCACGTCATCTGTGAACAAACACAGCTTTATTTCTCCTTATTAAATTGCGTACTTCCTATTTCCTTTTCTTATTGCACTAAGTATGATTTATAGTACAATGTTGAATAGAGTGGTGAGAGAGGATATCCTTCCTTGCCTTGTTGCTAATGTTAGAGAGAAAGCATTTAGTTTTTCACTATTAAGTATGATGTTAATTGTGGATTTTTCATAAGTCTATGAAAGTCTATAGTTCTTTAAGTTAAAGAAACTATCTTAACTCCTAGTTTAATGAGGGTTTTTATTTTGAATGTGTGCTGGATTTTGTAGGTGTATTTTTTCATCAATTGATATGAATATATAATTTTCTTCATTTGTCCGTCGATGTGATGAATTACAATGATCGATTTTCAAATTTTGTACCAGGCTAGCTGTAATATACATGTAATAAATCCTAGTTGCTCATAGTATATACTTTTAAATTACATATTCATATCTAATTTGCTATTTTTTGAAGATTTCTTCATCTCTATTCATGAGAGATATTGATCTTTTCCTTTCCAGTGAGTTTTTATCAGGTTTTACAATAAGAATAATCTGGATTTATGAATTGAGTCACGAAGTTTTTCTCTAGTTTTCATTTCCTGGGAAAAAAAATCACATAGAATTGGTATCCTTACTTTTTGGTAAAATTCACCATTGAAACTATGTAGGCTTAGTGATTTCTTTTTTGAAAAGCTATTTGTTATAAATTAAATTTTCCTGATAGAAATAAGCCTATTCATATCAACTATTTATCCTCATGTGAATTGCAATAGTTTGTGTTTTTTGAGGTATTGATCCATTTTATCTATGTCATCAAAATTGTGAGCATAGAATTGTTGATAGTATTCCTTTATTATCATTTTAATGTCTCTAAAATCAGAGTGATGACCACATTTTTTCTGATATTGGCTGTTTTTGTTCTCTCTTTTTGTTCTTACACCTGGCTAATGAAAGTTGATAGATTTTATTGATCTTTTTTCAAAGAACAAGCTTTTGGTCTGTTGATTTTCTTATTTTTATTTTTTTGTTTACCACTCCATTGGTTTCTGTTCTAATTTTATTATTTATTTTATTTTGCTCACTTTTGCTTTAAATTGTTCTTCTTTCTATAATTTCCTAAAGTGAAAGCTTAGATTATTGGTTTTGGATTATTTTCTTTTATTCTCTAATATATACATTTAAAACTGTAAATCTTCCTCTAAGCACTTTTTTAATGAGTCTCACAGGTTCTAATAAATTGGATCTTCATTTCGTTCAAAATAATTAAACATCTTTTCCTAAAACTTTTTGTTTGACCCATGTATTATTTAGAAATGTGATATTTAATTTCCAATTGGGGAGTTTTTCGAGTTTTTTTTAATTTTTGATTTCTAGTTTAATTATATTGTAGACTAACAATATATTTTTATGATTTCTATTCTTTTAAATTTGTTGAGGTTTGTTATATGGCCTAAAATTGGTCTATGTTGGTGAGTGTTCTATATGCTTTTGCCTCCCTTTTGATATGCCTTCTAATTTTTTTGTTGACTTCCAGACATGATATATCGGAAAATAGGAGCTTAAGTAAATAGGCCTTTAGTGTTAGGTTTTATGTTTACTTGGCAACAAATTGGCAGCATTTAATATTTGCCATAGTAATAGGTGCCAGACAGTTCGACCCTTTAAATTACTCTAGTACCCTTATTTTTGTCTTCAGTACCTTCTTTGGGATTTCCTAAGAACTCCACCTTACTTAGGGTCTATCTCACAGGTTTTTAAGTTGTAATCTACTGGGGTGTTTTGTTTTGTTTTGTTGTTGTTGTTTAGAGACAGAGTATCACTCTGCTGCCCAGGCTGGGGTGCAGTGGCACAATCTCGGCTCACTGCAACCTCCACCTCCCAGGTTCAAGTGATTCTCCTGCCTCAGCCTCCCAAGTAGCTGAAACAACAAGTGCGCACCACTTCACTAGGCTAATTTTTGTATTTTTAGTAGATACGGGGTTTCACCATGTTGGTTAGGCTGTTCTTGAACTCCTGACCTCAGGTGATCCATCCGCCTGGGCCTCCCAAACTGCTGGAATTACAGGCATGAGCCACCGCAACCCACCTGTAATCCACTGCTATAGAGCCCTATTGATGTGGGAGTATGGTGTTGGGGGAGAAAAAAAAAACAGTGATTTATTATTTTAGGTAAAATCTCAGTTTTATAGAAGACTTGTCTACCTGGGCAGTGTCCTTCATAAGTGATTTTTTTTTTTTTTTTTTTTTTTTAGCTTTTTATCCTTCCCTGGTGACACAGGAGGTTACAGGGGCTAAAGTCTTGTAACTTCCCTCTAGAGAGGATAAAGTTTTGGTAGAGACTTTTCTCTGGAGTGTAAGCCTTTGTTATTTAATAGCTCTCTGGGTGTATTTCACAGTCTTTCTTTCTTTCTCTTTCTTTTCTTTTCTTTTCTTTCTTTCTTTCCTTCCTTCCTTCCTTCCTTCCTTCCTTCTCTCTCTCTCTCTCCCTGCCTCCCTCCCTCCCTCCCTCCCTCTCTCTCTCTCTCTCTCTCTCTCTTTCTTTCTTTCTTTCTCTGCTAGTACCACAAGAGGTATCTCACTTGGCTCTTCAACATAAGAAACTGTGAGGCTGCCAGATATAAATCCGTGAATGCATGGGGATCCCTGTGACTACCGCTTCCTTCCGATTCTTATTCTCTCATAAGACCTTAGTCTCCAGCAATTTGTCAAAATTACCATTCAAGTGTTTCTACCACTTTATGGCCCCAGTTGTGCATGCTCACAGATGTTGACTCTGACTCTCTATATTCACTTGTCCTTCCAAATTTTGGAGTGGTGATTTTAACTTGAGATTTCAGTTTTCTGGTGGATACAAAAGTCATTGATTTTTGCTATGTTCTGTTTTTATTGTTGTATGTATGGTATTAATAACTCTCAAGCTCTTTAAACAGCAGAAATCCCAAGTCTTAAAATAACTTTTTATACTTTTAGATTACCTTATCTGTTATAATTTTCTTTGTAAGAATACATTTGAAAGAGGATAAATGTAACTGCAGGATAAACAGATGATGTGACATATGTTAGGAGAAAGAAAGTCATATGAAAAAAGATCGATAATTTATTTTTTGCTTCAGTTTGTCCTGCATGTTATGGGAAATGTGAATTCCAGTCTTAGTTTTTCTACTGGTTATCTGTGTGAATTTCAGCAAGTTACAAAATATATCCTGATCTCTGTTTTCTCATTTATAAAATGAGTCACTTAGATGAGATAATTCTAAAATGTTTTCTAGCTATAAATTTTTAGCTTATTTGATATATAAAAGGGCCATCACTGGCGATATTGATTTATTTCTTTCTTCATTCTTGTATTTAATGCATATTAATTGATTTTTAAATCTGGGCTAAGTTAAACATCATCATGAAGAACCATGTTTACTTATAATGCATATTATATTGCAAAGAGGCAGCACATAAAGAAGTAAAAAGAAAAACATTGGGAGGGAGCTTAAGAAATCTTTGATTTACTTTAAAAACACTTTTAATTTTTATTTATTTATTTATTTATTTATTTATTTATTGAGTCAGAGTCTCACTCTGTCACCCAGGCTGGAGTGCAATGGCGTGATCTCGGCTCACTGTAACCTCCACTTCCCAGGCTCAAGCAATTCTCATGCCTCAGTCTCCCGAGTAGCTGGGATTACAGGCGCCCGTCACCACACCCAGCTAATTTTTGTATTTTTAGTAAAGTTGAGGTTTCACCATGTTGGCCTGGCTGGTCTCTTTGGCCAGGCTGGTCTTGAACTTCTGACCTCGTGATCTGCCCACCTCAGCCTCCCAAAGTGCTGGGATTACAGGCATGATCCACCACGCCAGGCCTAATTTTTATTTTTAATTGTAAAATGAGAAGTTAGTTTGTATATATTCATGGGGTACAAAATGTTGTTAATACTTATGAATTTAATGTGAAGTAATGAAATCAAGTGAATTAACATATCCATCATATCAAATACATAACTTTTTTGTGGGGAAAATATTTGAAAAATATTTGAAATTTACCCTCTTGGAGATTTTGAAATGCACAATACAATATGACTTACTATATTCATCATGCTATACAATATATATCCAAGAAAAGAAATGTACTTTTTCTATTTGAGGCTTTGTATCCTTTGACCATCATCTCCCTATTCCCTTTGCCTCCTGCCTCTCATAGTCACCATTCCACTCTGTATTCTTTTGAGTTTGATGGTTTTAGATTTTACAAAAAATGAGAACATGTATCTTATGTTACTTAGTATAATATTCTCCAATTCCATCCATGTTGTTTGTTGCAAAGAAGAATATCTTCTTTTTTAACAGTTTTAAAATACTTTTTCAAGACATATATATACACACACACACATTGTATACACATACATACAACATATACATATATGTATAAACACACACATACGATGGAGTACTATTGTATGTGTATATATACATAACACTATATTTTATACACACACACACCATATTATCTTTATCCATTCATCTGTTGATGGACACTTAGGTTCATTCCATATCTTGGCTATTGTAAATAATGCTGCAAATAATTTGGGAGTGCAGATATTTCTTTTACATACTAACTTCAAATCTTTAAATACCCAGAAGCGGGGTTGCTGTATTAGACGGTAATTTCAATTTTAGTTTTTTGAGATATCTTCATACTGTTTTCCTTAATGGCTATACTAATTTACAATCCCACCAACAGTGTACAAGTCTCCCTCTTCTATACATTCTCACCAAAAGTTGTGATTTTTTTTTTTTTTTTTTTGCCTTTTTGGTAATAGCCATTCTGACAGGTGTGGTGTATTATTTCATTGTTATTTTAATTTGAATTTTTTTAATGATTAGTGATGTTGAGCATTTTTTCATATGTCTGTTGGCCGCATGTATGTCTTCTTTTGTAAAGTATTTATTCAGGTCCCTTGCCTGTTTTTTGACTGGATAATTAGTTTCCATTATATAGAGTTGCTTGTGTTCCTTACTTATTTTATATATTAACCCCTTATCAAATGTATGGCTTGCAAATATTTTCTCCTGATCTGTCATTTGTTTCTCCACTCTGTTGTTTGCTTGCTGTGCAAAGCTTTTTAGTTTCATGTAATCCCATTTGTCTATTTTTGCTTTTATTGCCTGCACTTTCAGTGTAAAATCTAAATAAATTATTGCCCAAACCAATGTCGTGTCATTTTTCTATGTTTTCTTATTATAGTTTTACAATTTCAGGTCTTACATTTCAATGTTTAATCTATTTTGAGTTTGTTTCTTTTATGATGTTAGAGAAGGGTCCTTCACTCTTCTGAATATAGATATCCAGTTTCTTCAACATCATTCATAAGAGTGTCCTTTTCCCATTGTATATCCTGGGTATCTTCATCAAAGCTCAATTGACCATACAAATATATGTTCATTTCTATGATATCTGTTTTTTTGTTTGGTCAATGAATCTATGTTTATGGCAGCACCACACTGTTTTATTTTCTACAGCTTTATATTACAGTTTGAAATCAAGCAATGTGATTCCTTCACCTTTGTGTTTTTTTTTTTTTTCTTGCTCATAATTGTCCAGGTTTATTTGGGATTTTGTGTGATTCCATATAAATTTTGGAATTATTTATTCTATATCTGTAAAAAATGACATTGGAATTTTGATAAGGATTGTATTTAATCTGTCGATCACTTTGGTAGTATGGATATTTTAACCATAATTTTTTCAATCTATGAACATGGAATATCTTTCCATTTATTTGTGTCTTCTTCAATTATTTTATTTTTTAATTAATTAATTATTATTATTATTATTTTAAGGAGTTTTGCTCTTGTTTCCTAGGCTGGAGTGCAATGGTGCCATCTCGGCTCACTGAAACTTTTGCCTCCCAGGCTCAAGAGATTCTCCTGCCTCAGCCTCTGGAGCAGGTGGGATTACAGGTGCCCACCACCATACTGGCTAATTTTTTGTACTTTTAGTAGAGACGGGGTTTTACCATGTTGGCCAGGCTGGTCTTGAACTCCTGACCTCATGTAATCTGCCCACTTCAGCCTCCTAAAGTGCTGGGATTACAGGAGTCAGCCACCGTGCCCGGCCTTCTTCAATTATTTTCGTTACTGTTTTATAATTTTCAGTCTACAGATACTTTACCTTCGTGATTAAATTTATTCCTATTTTATTCTTCTTGTAGCTATTATAGATTAGATTGTTTTCTTGATTTCTTTTTCAGAATTTTTTTTGTGAGAAATACTAGTGATTTTCACATGTTGATTTGGTATCCCTTACATTTGCTGTATCTATTTATTAGTTCTGACAGGTTTTTTTGTGGAATATTTAGGGTTTTCTATATACAGGATCATGTCCTCTGCAAACAACAACAATTTCACTTTCTTTTCTATTTACATGCCTTTATTTCCTTATCTTGACAATTGCTCTGACAATGACTTCCAATATTACCTTGAATGGAAGTTGTAAGAGTAAATATCCATGTCTTCTTCTGGATCTTGGAGGAAAGAAATAAGTAAAAGTGTTTTTTTTCCAAATACATTAAAATGTCATATTTTAAAATATAGTAAATTCAGTTTGATATAATTGTGCTTAATTGGGACAAGGGTACGGATGTTGATTGATATCATATCATTTATATGATAATTTGGGCAGTCAAAGAAGCTATTACAATGGAGAAAAAATGTGGACTGAAACTTACATGGCAAGAAAAATTCAGCAAAACAGTTAAAAATACATCATTCCTGACAGAAAGATCATCAGGATTAAAAGCTCCACCTTGGAAAGAATTTTAATATATTTTGTAAAACAACAAAAACAAAACAAACAAACAAATGAAAAACAAAACTCATTTGGCTAAAAAAGAGAGAAATGGCAGAAAATGAGTCAAGATAAATAACCAAGAACCAGTTCATATATAACCTATTGTCCATAATATACATTTGGTTTTAAGTCCAGGTACAATGGGGATCTATTGGAACAGAAAAGAAAAACATCTGAACTATTTTAGTCTGGGCAAGAGAAGACAGTAGAGTGAATTGGGGAGTAGAAAAAGAGACAGCAAAATGTGAATGGTGCCGATGTCAGTTTTAGAATTCGAGGACACAGGGATTTTGAATGTGAGTGATAAGGAAAGGAGAAGTGATAAATAACTTCTAAGTTGTGGTCTTGAGCAGTTTGGTACATTGTTGTGCCATTAAATGAGATATGATGACAAGGAAGAGGAGTAAATTCAGGAGGAAGTAAACTTCTGTTTGAGCTATATTCGGTTTGTGATTTCTTTAGACATCAAAAGAAAAATGAGAGCTGTAAAAACCGGAAAAACATTGGCAGATATTTTACTAGGTGAGGTGGCCTAGGGGAAGAACATCAATGAGCAACAAAAGAGAGACGATTGTGATCAAGATGTGAGGATCTCTACTGTAAAAGCATTTTAAATAAACATGAGGAAAAAATATATATTGCAAGAGCTCCATTGCAGAGAAGTGAAATATAGGGCAGACGCGGTAATGATGCATGAACACAGCTTAGATATCTGGGAAAATAAGATAGAACTCAGAACTAAAATACCTAAAATAAACTTAAAGACTGAACATGAAGTGGTAAAGGAACTGTTTCTTGGCCAGAATAAATATGTTCAAGTTTAAATTAGAGTGGTATACAACCAACTCCAACAAATAAAAGAAACAAATTCAAGAAGAGACCAAATAAAAATGATTTACAAAGTCAGACATAAAGCTACTGTTTTAGACAGATGCATCTTCCTACTAAAGATGCCTATTTTCTCTCTTAAAATGGGTAAGGAGACAGAGGAAGTCACCCTGGATCTTAACAGAAAGAACCATGTGAGCCATTTATGGAAGAATTAGTTCACATTTGTAGAAAGGACACCTACACTAAAAACTCTGTTACTTTTTTCAAGCTTAAATCAATACCTTTCATTCCTTAAATTAACATTTAAGACAACATTATTTCTTTCTCATGGCCACTTATTTACATCAACCTGATTTCGCTTCTCAATTATAAATAAAGAAGTTTGGAATGTGTGAGGTAATTCATTGAAACACCTTCATTTTCTTAAATAGATCAGGTTCAAGGCAATAGCTGTATTAAAGCCACATACCTACTTAGTGGAAAATTTTATTTTAGAACTCCTAATTCACCATATTGTGACTGTTTGTACTAGGACCTTTTAAATACAGGAAAAATTGGGAAGAAGAGAAATTTGCTTATGCCCTTTATAAAAAATGTATTTATATGAATCACTCATTAATATTAGTTTATACATGATTTATCTTATTTTTATTAAAATAATCCATTTATATGAAGCAATAAGTCATATAAAAGAGGTTTTCTTTGATTAAAGGTTAATATTTAACTTTGAAAATGGTACTTTGATAAAATGAGTGCCTTAACAGTGCCATAATTTACTAACAATCTATTTATTATGGTTTTATTTTTAAAACTTTTTTTTAATGTGCTGGTATTTTTAAGTGAAGCATATATCTTCCAAGACATCTTTTTGTGTGGGTAGGTACTAAAATAAATCAATTACGAGAGGGCACTTTTGATTTTTATTTGAAAAATACTTCTCTTTTGAAAACTGCTATTCTTTATTCTGTATTTAACATTCATCAGTACTTTGTGAAATGATTTATGTATCTAAGGCCCACAGGATGGGATTCATACAAAGGTTTTGCTGAAGCAAACAGCAACCTCCTAAGAACGCAATGTTGATGTAAGAAAGATTTTTATCCTAACTCTATGAAACCTAGAAGGCAGAATTTTCTCAGACTTACTTCACCCCACAAAGCCTGCACATAATTTTCATGGTTAGGAATGTAGGAAGTGATTCATCCTGTCAAAACTATTGAGTTATTTTCTAGAAAGGCTTGCCTACCTCAGCTTGTCAAGCACTGCATATATAAGTACTGAAACTGTTTATCCATGCAGTCTTTTGTGTACAAGGGGAATTACGAGCATGTTTTGTCAATTCTACTTTTAAATAGTCAATACAGCAGAGATAGAGTAATTAATCATTCCTGGAATAGTATTTTCCTTAGCATGTAAGTCAGTATTATGTTAATGTTTTTTATTAATGAGTTACAGTCTTTATTTAATAAATGTGACTCTCATTGTCCACAATACTTGAGATTGACTGAGTTGCAGCTTATACAGGGCTCTCCACTATTTTAGGAAATTAGTTATTATTGTGTGGTCCAAAATACATAGCTTGATAGCACTCTGTTTCTTTTTTATTTATTTATTTTAGTTGACAATAAAAATTACATTTATTACGTGCAACATTATGTTTTGAAGTAGGTATACACTGTGGAATGGCTAAATTGAAGTAATTAACATATCTTTTACCTCGTAAGCTCATTTTTTGTAGTGAGAACAATTAAAATCTACTCTCTCAACAATTTTCAATAATAAAATACAATTTTATTAACTATAAACACTATTGCTTATTCCACATAGTTCAAATTGTTGCAAGGTAATAAGGGACTCTGGATATCAGTGGAATTATTTAAAAATATGTGACCTTTTGTGGAGTTTATAGATCTGAGTCTATGTTTACGTTGTCTAAATAAGTTTCATGAACATGATAATGACAACAAAAGTTGTACTAGAATTAAAATTATGTGACTACTAATGTATTAATGTGGCATCAACTATTGCAACAGGAGTTATTAAAGAAATTACATTTGAAACTACACAAAGACTGAGTAGGAGAGAAAAATAATTGGAATAAGATAAATAGAAAAGTAATGAACATTAACAGTTCAGGGTATTTGTAGGTGTGCAAGAATTGTGAACACTTACATCATAGAGTATTTTGTAGTTTTCAAAAATACCTGGCGGGTGATACTAATCAAATGAGAAAAGTAATGTTTAAGTGTCAGGAGAGCAGATTCTAGTATTACACTGCACTGAGATTATGTGCAGTATTATATGAGTATATGATCATGAGTATTATATGCATGGTCATCTAAAAAAATTTTAAAGGTCCTGAAGATGTCTAAGGTCTATTAAAATCTAAAATTTTGTGATATAAATGTTTATGTTTAACTTCCAAGAAAAATGAGTTATTTCTAGGAAGCCCTCATTCCCTTGAGAAAAATAATTATTGAGGATTTAGGCAATGTGGATATAGTCGTTCCAGGCAAAGATAAGGTCCTAGATTTCAGGAAGCTCACATTCCGGGTTGCAAGCATAATTACATAGCTTATTATCCAATTATAATTATGGGAAATGTTCCTCATTCATTCTCATTCAATGAGTATATATTAAATGTCTATTTTGTATCAGACACTTGGTCAGTGCTAGAGACAAAATGTTAAGCCAAATCAAACATGGTTCTCATTTTCATTGAAGACAAAGACTAGTGAATTTGAACTATATTAACCAGCTCATTACACAAATAAATACACAAATGCAAACTGAGTTGTTATGACTTAATGAAACATAATTTATGAAAGTATATTAATGGCAACAAAAGGAGAATGATAGTCTGTGGTGCTCAGGAAGTTTTCCTGAAGGAAGTGACACAGGCTCTATGATTAGATTTTAATGAGACAAAGGTAGGGCCATTAGCATGAAATTTGAAAGACTGTGAGCAAAGTCCTCCTGATGAGCAGGAACATAGCACATTAAAGAAAGTTGTAAAATGGCATGGGATGTGGGGGTAAATAATTTTAAAAGTAAGTGTCAAAGGTATCAGAGTGTAAAACTAGCTTGGTGTATGACATTGAGAGGGAGTAGCTTTAAATTAGTGAGAAAATAAATAGAAACACCAAAAGAACACTCCAGGAAGAAGAAATAATTTTCAAAAGATTTGAGGTCTAAGAACACTGAATACATGAAAGAATGAGTATGTACCTAGAACAGTGACTCCCAATCAAAATGATATGCTCCTCAGGGGACACTGGCCAATGACTGGGAACATTTGTCACACCTAGTGGGGATGCTACAGGTGAGGAGAGGCAGAGATACTCTTAAATATTCTATGATGCACAAGATAAGCCCCCACAACAAAGAATTATCTGGTTCAAAACATCAGTATTTCTGAGGTGGTAAAACCGTGATCCAGAAAGTTGAGAACTAGAAAAATATGAATAGGAAATGTGGTTGGAGAGTTAAGTAACAATCATATTGATATGATCTGGCTCTCTGTCCCCACCCAAATCTTATCTTGAATGGTAATCTGAATTGTAATCCCCATGCGTTGGTGGAGGGAGCTTACGGGAGGTGATTAGATCATGGGGGCAGTTTCCTCATGCTGTTCTCATGATAGTGAGCGAGTTCTCATGAGATCTGATGGTTTTATAAGGAGCTTTTCTCCATTTCAGTCTGCACGTCTCCTTCCTGCCACCATGTGAAGAAAGACATGTTTTCTTCCCTTTAACCGTGGTTGTAAGTTTTCTGAGACCTCCCCAGCCCTGCAGAGTTGTGAGTCAATTTAACATCTTTCCTTTATTAATGACCTAGTCTCAGACAGTTATTTATAGCAGTGTGAGAACAGACTAATACACACATAATTTTAGAATGTATAGTCAGTGCAATGGGAAAACATTGAAGAATTGTATGTAAAGAAGTGACATAGTGATAATCACATTTTGAAACAATTACTTTGACTAATATGGGAAATGGATTACAGCAGAGGGAGATATAGCACAGAAATATTATAGCGTGTTGCACTAATGTGTGTAATAACTAAAAATAGATAAATTCAAAATTAGTACTAGTGGAGGTGGAGGAAAATGGTCAGATTGAAAAGATATTTAAGAAGGTACAGAGTGATTGGATCAGGGGCTAAGGGAGAAGGAATGACTTCCACGTTTTTCACTTGAGCAGCTGGACAGCTGGTGCTGATGTTTCCTAAACCAAGAATTCCAGGAAACTTGAATATCAGCTTCAAGGTAAGTTGGCCTGCTCATGTGCTTCTCCTGAAAACTTGGACAGATGGAAAATAAAACAAAATAAAATTTTGTGCAGGACACTTGGGATAATCCTGATATGAATAATTCAACTTAATTAAGTTATAGCTTTTTTGATTTCAAGAGACAGAAATTTACCCATCTTCATAAACTTAATTAATCCAAATATCTAGAAATTTATAAGAGCATTTAATTTTGCTTCTATTTAAACAAACTTTTGATTGCTGTCCCCACAGCTCTTAAGTTTTTATGTCTATAGTTTAAATTGTTAATATGACAAAAATTTTAGTATCTGTAAACTTCAAACTCAAATTTTTAGGAAAGACAATTTGACTAGCTAATTGTGAATAACTTACTTACTCCTCACCTAATCAACTGTGGCTAGAATGGCTGGGTCATATAGACAACACATAATTGCTGCAGCTCACACCCATTGATGTAAATGTAGGTCTAATAAGGAAAGATTCTGGGTTGAGTAGGTTTCACAAATTATCCACTATAATATTCTCCACTGTCTGCCCAATCAACTTTTTATTTCTAGAGATAATTTGAACTTCAGATAACTGAATTACATCTTGTACCATGAAAAACACACTCTCCCTTCTCTAATGTCATTTCTATATATTGTATGTGAATGTAATGCCACAAAACCAGTTAATTCGTATGACATCTTCCCTATATAATGCCCAGGATTTCCCTAGTTGATCCATTTGATAGAAATCAATAACGAGTGTAGTTAATAATATATTTTTCAATGTTGTCTATCAGACCCCTGTTTTGTATCATTTCAGATCATCATGGCCAAACTTCTCTCTTATCCCTATTAGGAATGAAGTGACAACTTCCATGAAGGCACAAACCAGCTACATGGAGTTCTTACGTACGATTGCACATGCATTCACATGCTCCCTCAGAATAGATAATCGAAATCGATTGCATAGCACCTCTGACGCTCAATTCTTCCTTGAAAGGAGAAGGACTCTATCCTTAGCTTCAGTCAGTTGTTCTTACCTGATGCAGTCAACTGTAGACTAGGTTCTGTAGTATAACAGGACTTCTGAGGCTTCCCATTTTGGAAGGAGTGGGTATGGAGATAGGAGAAATACATTTCTCAGGGGGAAAAAAAGTCATCCTTTTCTGGGGAAACATTCAAAAATAAGCCTCTAATAGTCCAATATGTCAGAAATAGAATATCATTTTATTTAAACAAGCACAAAATATTGTATCTATTACATTAAATATTAACGTATGTTTTTCTTCCAAAATAAGTGAAGACTGATTGTGAGATGTGAACTCTTACATTTATTTTATGAAAATATTTTTAAAACTTGATTTAGGACATTTAGACAACTGTGTCCGATTCTACTTATGTTCAAACATGTTATCAAACCTGCAAATAAAAATAAAATTTATTATGCGTGTAACCAATAATACCAGAATTATATAATAGTATATTTTTTAATCCTAAAAAGATTTGTATGGGATGTACTTTGCAGTTATTACTTTATAAGAAAAAATGAAAGATGTATGTCAGGAGTTTTCAAGAGAAATTAATTAGTGCAAATTCTGAGTAGTAATTTTGCAAGCTGGATCTTTGGCACTCTTTTTCTCTCATCACTTTTATTTGCATTATTTTATGCCCATGCATAGATCAATAATTCATAAATTATAGTGCATAAATCTAGTGCTAACACCAGAAATTTTTCAGCTTTCATAAAACTAACTTTTTTCATAAAACTAACTTTCATAAAACAACATGCTCTGTGCATGTTGATAACACAATTTTATAATCACCTGCCATATATATTTTTTCAGATGTCCTAGTTAAAGAAGTACTACGTTGTTGAAAGTTTTAGTTTCACCATGCACATCAAATGTATTGAAATGTTTCACTAGCTGAATTAGCTGTTTTGTTTAGATTATATCAAACTTTGCTCTATTTAAAAAAAAATACAGATTTGACATAATTGGCTTTCTGCAGTCAAAGTTATACTCTGCAAAGTCAAATTAACCCTTATATTCTAGAAGAGCAAAGCATGCTGAGTGTGGTGGCTCACGACTGTAATCCTAGCATTACGGGAGGCTGAGGCCTCTCTTGAGGCATAGAGTTCAAAACCAGCCTGGTCAACATAGTTAGACCCCCATCTCTACAAAAGAAAAAAATAAAAATTAGTGAAGCGTGGTGGTGTGTTACTGTAGTCCAAGCTACTGAGGAGGTTGAGGCAGGAGAATTGCTTGAGCCCGGGGGTTTGAGGCTATATTGAACCTGATTGTGCCTCTGTACTCCAGCCTAGGTGACAGAAAAAAAACCCATCAATCAAAAAAAAAAAAAAAAAAAAAGAGCTCAGAAAACAATTTATTGTATCACTTCTGGCTTGGAAGAGTTAATAAAATTTTCATATTTCATTACTTTATCCAGAATCTTGTTTTCAACTGATAATACTGAGTTTTTGTTTTGTTTCTGTAGTTTTTTTACTGTAGTCTTGTCACTGTGTTTTTAACTGAATTTGTTTTAAGCACATCACTGGTAGATTTAAAGTTTTATCAACACTGAAAAAAAGCAGGAAAAATCAAATAAGCACGACTTGACTTCTTTGCTGAATGTAGAGAATAAACCTAAGAACAAATTATCCTTTGGGTGAAAGCAGAAGAAAGGATTTACTTGTGCCTTTGTGTTTCATAAACCAGTACAAATAGCAATATTCTCTGTGGATTTTATTGATATCATAATTTATAAACACAAATATCTATTGAGGCCAAGTGTGCCCTATATTGAGGAAATTGAACAAGTACATGTGAGGCAGAAATAGCTAGCATCTACAGAATCATGAATGGTGCTTGTCAGACTGAAGGACGAGCTAGCTACTTTCTTCTACTTGTTCTTGGTATGATCAGTTGTTTCAATATTTTCAAGAAGAGACAGAAATTTAAAATTTTATATAGCGTTTCTAGATTCTAAATGCTGACTATTGTTTTCTTTTCCTTTGCTTTTCATTCATTTTCTTTTTTATTTCCCCTTCTTTTTTCTTCTTTTTCCTTTTATTCTTTCTCTCTTCATTCCTTCCTTCTTTTTTTTCACCAGTATTTTCCAGGCCAAACACAAAATTATATACCAAAAATGTAGACAAAATAATACAGCAAAATATTTTGTTTAATCATTGAGAGAATTCAGTGTTGGTCACTAAAATAATGAGAAAATTATATAACTCATTGTTCACACGATTTAAAGTTGTGATGACAGTAAACATCAATAAATTTCTTGTATGGCTTAAAGGTTTAGGCATCATATTGGCCTTCGGTAAAGACTCTAACAATTAATCACTAGGTGTTTTGCTTGTCTTGATCATCATTCAATTCACAAATTATCTCTTTCATACTTCATTCTCCACACTTCTCTTCTATGCAACTAGAAACAAGTTTAAATTATCAGTCTTTCATTATCTTTATTCCAATTAGTGATTTGCAAATACCTCTGATTCAAATTCATTAAGGAATAGATAGAGAGCTCAGATTTCCAAGACTCACCACTGAGTCTACTCTACTTACTATGGTAGGTGCCCTAGAGATAGGACCCAGGTTATTATTTCTAAAGCTCTTAAGAGCGTTGTATGTTCAGGTGTGGGATCTATTATTAGAGAAGTGTGTTATGCTGGTCATCTACTGATGAATTACTTTATAAAATACAAATAAACTATAAAAATATATTCCTATTTTAGCCCTATTAAATGTAATATATTACATTAAAAACAATAATTTTGAAAGAAAACAATAATAAACAATGAAATTTAACTTCTAGGAGCACTGCAATGTACATAAATTAATGTATATTTTAGATATATTATACATATTTCTCAGATTTGTACAGCTACGTCCTTGTGGCATTTAACATTTTAAATCAAGGATCCTGAATATCCAAAACAACTTTGAAAAACAAGAGAAAGTTGAAAATCTCGTATTTTCTTACTTCAAAACTTACTATAAAAGTACAGTAATGAAAACTATGTGGTACTGGTATAAAGATAGACACATAGATCAATAGAATAGAATTGAAAGACCAGTAGGCTGGGTAAGGTGGCTCATGCCTGTAATCCAAACACTTAGGAAGGCTGAGATGGGCAGATCACCTGAGGTCAGGAATTTGAGACCAGCCCGACTAATATGGTGAAACCCTCTCTCTACTAAAAATACAAAAATTAGTTGGGTGTGGTGGCATGCACCTGTACTCCCAGCTACTTGGGAGGCTGAAGCACGAGAATTGTTTGAATCCATGAGTTGGAGGCTGTAATGAGCCAAGATGGTGCCAAGAATTTAAAGACTAAATATAAAGCTTCATATATATTGTCAAATGTTTTCCACAAGGATGCCAAGATTATTCTGTAAGAAATAGTTTCTACAACAAATTTTCTTGAGAAAACTGGGTATCTACATACAAAATAATTAAATTGGCTGTTAGCTTATATTTTTTATTAAAATAACTGAAAAGTACATCAAGGACCTAACAGAGAGAGCCCAGATATAGGTTTACACATTTATGGTCAATTGATCCTTGACAAAAGTACCCAAAACTCACAATAAATATAGGACAGTATCTTCAGTAAATGGTGTTGGGAAAACTGGATAATTGCATACAGAAGAACGAAACTGAACCCCTATCTCACCATATACAAAAATCAACTCAAAGTGTATAAAGACTTAAAGGTAAGAACCCAAAGTATAAAACTACCAGAAGAAACATTGAGAAAAAAAACTTCTTGACTTGACGTAGGCAACTGATTTTTTGGCTATGATTCAAGAAGCACAGGCAACAAAAGCAAAGATAGACAAATGAGAGTATATGAAACTAAAAAGCTTCTGTACAGTGAAGGAAACAATCAGCAGAAAGAAGAGTAGTCTAAGAAATGGGAGAAAATATTTTCAAACTATACATCGTATAAGAAGTTAATATTCAAAATATATAAGAAGCTCACACAACTCAATATCAAGAAACAAACTGATTTAAACATAGGGAAGATACCTGAATAGACATTTTTTCCAAATAATACATACAAATAGCTAATAGGTGTATGACAAAATGTTTAACATCAGTAATGCAAGTCAAAACTACATTGAGATATCACTTTGCATCTGCTATAATGGTAATAATCAAAAACACAAAAGATAAGTGTTGGTAAGGATGTGGACAAAAGAGAACTCTTTTATATTTTTGCTTGGAATGTAAATTAGTACAGCCATTATAAAAAACAGCATGGAGGTTCCTCAAAAAATTAACAATCGAACTAACATTTGATCCAATATTCCCACTTCTGTGTATATATATCCAAAGAAATGAAATCATTATGTCAAAGAAATACCTACACCCCCATGTTCATTGCATAATTCACAATAGCCAACATATGGAATCAATTTAAGTGTCTGTATTAGTCTGTTTTTGCATTGCTAAGATGTATGAAAGTGGGTATTTATAAGAAAAGAGGATTAATTGACTCATGGTTCCTCAGGCTGTACAGGAAGCATAGTGGCTTTTGCTTCTGAGGAGTCATCAGGAACCTTACAATCATGGTGGAAGGCAAAGGATAAGCAAAATGTCTCACATGGCCAGAGCAGAAGGAAGAGAGAGAGGAAGGAGGTGCTACATACTTTTAAACAACCAGATCTCATGATAACTCACTCACTCACTATCATGAGAACAGCATCAAGAGGATGGGGCTAAATCATTCATAAGAATTCTTCCCCCTTGACTCAATCACCTTCCACCATGCCCCACTTCCACACTGGGGATTACAACTGAATGTGAAATTTGGGTGGATATACAGATTCAAGTGATATGATTCTGCCCATGGACCTTCCCAAAACTCATGTCCTTTTCACATTGCAAAATCCAATCATACCTTCCTGACAGTCCCCCAAAGTCTTAACTTACTTCAGCATTAACTCAAATTTCAAAGTCCAAAGTCTCATCTGAGACAAGGCAAGTTCCTTTTGCCTATCAGCCTGTAAAATTAAAAACAAATTAGTTACTTCCAACATACAATAGGGGTATAGGCATTTGGTAGATACATCTATCGCAAAAGGGAGAAATCCGCCAAAAGAAAAGGATTACAGGCCTCATGCGAGTCCAAAACCCAGCAGGGCAGTCATTAAATCTTAAAGCTCCAAAATAATCTTTGACTCTATGTCCCACATCCAGAGCACACCTATACAAGTGGTGGGCTCCCAAAACCGTGGTCATCTCTGCTTCTCTGGCCTTCCAGGGTTCAATCCCCACAGCTCTTCTCAAGGGCAGGTGTTGAGTGCCTTTGGCTTTTCCAGGCACAGGGTGCAAGCTGCTAATGGATCTACCACTCCAGAGTCTGAAGGACTGTGGCCCTTTTCTCACTAGGCAGTGCCCCAGCAGGGATTCTGTGTGGGGGTTCCCACCCCACATTTCCCATCCTCACTGCCTTAGTAGAAGTTCTCTGTGAGGGCTCCACCCCTGAAGTAGGGTTCTGCCTGGAGATCCAGGGTTTTCCATGCATCCACTGAAAACTAGTGTGTGTGTATATATATATCATATATATATCATATATATATCATATTTATACATCGTATATATCACACACACACAATGGAATGTTATTAAACCTTACTGAAGAATGAAATTCTGTCATTTGTAACAACATAGGTAAACCTAGAAGATACTATACTAAGTGAAATATACCAACCACTGAAAGACAAATACTGCATGACTTCACTTACTTGTGGAATTTAGGAATGTTGAACTCGTAGAATAAGAGAATAGAGAGGTGAATTCCAAGTGTTGAAGTGGGGATATGAGTTGAAGGAAAGCTGGGAATGATTGTTCAAATAACACAGGGTTTCAGTGAGGGGATGAATATAGTCTGAAGATCTATTTTATAGCATGGTGACTATAGTTAATAGTACATCATTTTTAAAAAGTGTTAATATATAAGACTTGAATTCTAGCATTCATGGCAATGTGTGTATGTGCCTACAGCAAATAGAAAATATGAACTCCATTATTTAAAAACAATTACCTTTATTTTATTTCTCTCCTCCTCCGCCTCCTCTTCCTTCATCTCCTCTTTCTCCTCCTACTTCTTATATATTTTAATTATGTCATTTTCCATGTGTTAAATAATAAATGAAGAAATGTGTTATTTTTCTACACACAAAAATTAAAATTTTCATTCTAAAGCACTCAAATTATACCCAGAGAATATGTTTTATCATTGAGTATACAAATGTAATGTTATATTGATTATATTTTACCTGCATATTTTTACATTGAATGAAAATGATATTTCATTGGATCAATTTAAATTATTTCCAATAAAAAGTAAAGTTCCAAATCTCATGATTTTATGTATAGCACAAAGTAAAACTTAAAGGATTATTTCATATCACCTTAACATTTTAATGTACTTTATTCTTATAAGGTACTAATTTATTACTCAAAGTTTTGTTTTATAAAGTACCAAATGTATTGTTGTGTTCTTAATAAAATTAGTGATTGTTGTTTGTAATAGTTTATTCATGACACCAAATTTGATAACTTTATTTAGGCAATTACATTAACCTGTTTTAAACTGTGCCTTTTTACCTTTTAACTCAAGTTCTAAATTTCTTAAGATATCATAATAAAAGAGAACCAACGAGTATGGGTTTTTCAAGACTCCTTTGGCTTTTAATCCAGAATCTGCCTCTTATTAGTGATATTGTATCAGTTACTTTTATGTTCTGTGACTCACATTCTCCCTTTCCCACACATGTTCAAAGTTGAAAAATCATTGATAGCTACGTAATTATCAAGGGCTTGTTACACACATACAGTGATGTCTCAGTATGCATCTGGGATGGGTTCTAGGAATTTCTGCAGATACCCAAATCCAGGAATGCTAAAGTCTCTGTTATAAAATGGTGTAGTATTTGCATATACCCTATGGACATCCTCTTGCATACTTTAAATCATCTTTAGATCACTTATAATGCCTCATACACTCTAAGTGGTATGTAAATAGTTGTTACACTGTATTTTTTAGGGAATAATGACAAGGGGAAAACATCTGCACATGTTCAATATTGATATATTTTTTAAAAACATTTTCTATCTGCTGTTAGTTGAATCCATAGATATAGAACCCATGGATATGGGAAATTGACTACTTGAGATTAGACAGCCTCTCCTCAGTATTCAAGAGACAAGATGGAAAAAGACAATTAAGGTCAAGGTCAGAACCTTGGTTACCTAAAGAAATATTTTTAAAGTATACCAAAATTAAAGCCTGGTCTATTTTAAGAAATCAGTCATTTAAAGCCAAAGTTAGAGATCATGATGGGGTCAGGTTGAAATTCTTGAAACAAGCAGATTTTTAAAAAGAAGGAAAAGCTGTGAGATCCGCTACTGAAGTTAAAATGCTAGAAAAAGAGGGTGGAAATATAATTCCACATATATGTACATATTTATTAAAAATCTGTCATTCACAATGGTTTTACAGATTCCATGGGAACACATCGTTGTTCATTATAAGGAGCTTTAACCATATGGTGAATGAAAGGCTGAATCAAGTTCTTCAGCCTAGGGTATGAGAGATTAAGTAGCAGCCACTAGAACAGACTATTTAAATGTCAAGCAAGATAAGACTTGGGTAAATGACTGGAATAATAGACAGGGGGCAGCAGTGAACAAATGGAGCATCACATTTAGCCAACTGCTCTCCTGACCATGTCTATCATGAGTTTAAGTTAGTGATATTTCAGGGTAAGTGAAGTGTGAATTGGTTAGATAAAAGACAGTATTTTTTGTCCAAGAAAGGAACTGCTCATAATATTTTCCTTTTAGTTTCTGGTACACATATTTATATATATATAAATGAACCATATTTTAGCTGTATATATAGCTGAAATCCTCAAATATATTGGATCATTTATTCTAACTTAGATGTCAAAAGAGGTACTTTTTATTTCTGCCCCATCCACCTTAGAGATTTTGTTAAAACAAGTTGGAAGACAGAAGTGTGTGTTCAGTTAACGCTTTTAATGCTCTGTGTTTATATGCCCTTTTTCCAAAATTAGATTACCAAATTGAATTAAATGTATAACTATCCAATCAGCTTCTTCTAGTTATCCTTGTACATTTCCCCCATGATCCAAATTTTCCTACATCTGCATTTCTCCATTGACGTAATTCCATTCTGAAAATGAAAGCTGTATACCCTAAATGAAAACATGGTTCAACTGAAATAAAATAAAAACAAAATTTAAGTTAATAAGTGTAATATTGTTTCCACTTCAAAAAAGTAAATATTTCTCTTTTATTTAATCTACACATTTTTCAAGAAAAATGAAAACATTTAATATATTGTATAAATTACATACTTTAAAATATTTTTTCTGCTTCATCATGGTTACAAACATTGGTTAAACATGTATATATATGATGTGAAAAAAATAAAATTTATAAGCTGTGGGAACCACAATAATCACTTTAAGCTTTGAGAGAAATGTTACTGCAATCTGTGTCACATATATTTAAAACTTCTATTCTCAGATTATAGATTAAGTTGTTTTCTCATTTGTTTTGTTCTGTACAATGACTACAGGGAATTAAAGGAAGTCAGGGACAAAAACTTCCCATCTTCTTAGTTAGTAACCCTTGTTATAGATTAACTTTCCCTTTGTTATTTTACTTAGCTTAGACCAGATAACAGAAAATCTATGATTATTACACCTTCTGTTAAATAGGTTAAATGTACCCTTCCCAAAAAGAAACACTGCCTGTAACAAATCAAATTGCTACACATATGTTCCAACCTTGTATGAATAATGTAGCCCTGCTGAATACTTGTTTCTGACTATATAAAATGAAATTTTACCTTTCTACTTTGAAACACTGACTCTTGGAGTAGTGTTTCCAGCTGGTCCATCCTCACACTTCACTTGAATAAACTCTCTTTGAATTAGATTCTGCTTCTTTTGATTATTTTAAGTTGACATTACATACACACACACACACACACTCACACACACACACACATATATATTTTAACCTTGCTTCAGAATAGTGTCCTTTGATATCCAAAAGGGATTGGTTCCAGGAACCCTCATGCATACCACAATCCATGGATGCTCATGCCCTTACATAAAATATCATGGTATATGCATATAACTCATGCATATTCTCTCACATACTTTAATCATCTCTATATTACTTATAATACCTAATACAATGCAAATGCTATGTTAATACTTATACTGTATTGGTTTTTAAATTTGAGTTATTTTTAATGGTTTTCTTTATATATACATATATACACATATATACATATATACACATATATACATATATACATATATATGTTATTATAATTTAAGTTCTGGGATACATGTGCAGAATGTGCAGTTTTGATACATAGTTATACACATGCCACTGTGGCTTGCTGTACCCATCAACCTGACATCTACTATCCCTCCCCTAGCCCCCCAAATCCAAAAAGGCCCTAGTGTGTGATGTTCCTCTCCCTGTGTCCATGTGTCCTCATTGTTCAAGTCCCACTTAATGAGTGAGAACATGCAGTGTTTGGTTTTCTGTTTCTGTGTTAGTTTGCTGAGAATGATGGCTTCCAGCTTCATCCATGTCTCTTCAAAGGACATGAACTCATCCTTTTCATGGCTGTATAGTACTCCATGGTGTATATGTGCCACATTTTCTTTATCCATTCTATCATTGATGGACATTTGGGTTGGTTCCAAGTCTTTTCTATTGTGAATAGTGCCACAATAAACATACATGTGCATGTGTCTTATAGTAGAATGATTTATAATCCTTTGGGTATATACCCAGTAATGGGATTGCTGGATCAAATGGTATTTCTAGTTCTAGATCCTTGAGGAATCGCCATACTGTCTTCCACAATGGTTGAACTAATTTACACTCCCACCAACAGTCTAAAAGCATTCCTATTTCTCCACATCTTCTCCAGCATCTGTTGTTTCCTGACTTGTTAATGATTGCCATTCTAACTAATGGTAGCTCATTGTGGTTTTGATTTGCATTTCTCTAATGACCAGTGATGATGAGAATTTTTTCATATGTTTGTTGGCCACATAAATGTCTTCTTTTGAGAAGTGTCTGTTCATATCCTTCGCCCTCTTTTTGATGTTTTTTTTTCTTGTAAATTTGTAGATTCTTTGTAGATTCTGGATATTAGCCCTTTGTCAGATAGATAGATTGCAAAAATTTTCTCCCATTTTGTAGGTTGCCTGTTTACTCTGATGATAGTTTCTTTTGTTGTGCAGAAGCTCTTTAGTTTAATTAGATCCCATATGTCAATTTTGGCTTTTGTTGCCATTGCTTTTGGTGTTTGAGACATGAAGTCTTTGCCCATGTGTATGTCCTGAATGGTATTGCCTAGGTTTTCTTCTAAGGTTTTTATGGTTTTAGGTCTTTCATTTAAGTCTTTAATCCATGTTGAGTTAATTTTTGTTTAAGATGTGAGGAAGGGATCCAGTTTCAGTTTTCTGCATATGGCTTGCCAGTTTTCCCAATATCATTTATTAAATAGGGAATCCTTTACCCATTGCTTCTTTGAGTCAACTTTGTCAAAGATAAAATGGTTGTAGATGTGTGGTGTTATTTCTGAGGTCTCTGTTCTGTTCTATTTGGTCTATATATGTGTTTTGGTACCAGTATCATGCTGTTCTGGTTACTGTAGCTTTGTAAAACAGTTTGAAGTCAGGTAGCATGATGCCTCCAGCTTTGTTATTTTTGCTTAGGATTATCTTGGCTATGCAGGCTATTTTCTGGTTCCATATGAAGTTTAAAGTAGTTTTTTTCCAATTCTGTGAAGAAAGTCAATGGTAACTTAATGGGGATAGCATTTAATCTATAAACTACTTTGGGAAGTATGGCCATTTTCACGATATTGATTCTTCCTATCCATGAGCATGGAATGTTTTTCCATTTGTTTGTGTTCTCACTTATTTCCTTGAGCAGTGGTTTGTACTTCTCCTTGAAGAGGTCCTTCACATTCCTTTTAACTTGGATTTCTAAGTATTTTATTCCCTTTGAGGCAATTGTGAATGGGAGTTCACTCATGATTTGGCTCTCTGTTTGTCTGTTATTGGTTTATAGGAATGGTTGTGATTTTTGTATGTTGATTTTGTATCCTGAGACTTTGCTAAAGTTGCTTATCAGCTTAAGGAGACTTTGGGCTGAAACTATGGGGTTTTCAAAATATACAATCATGTCATCTGCAAATGGAGACAATTTGACTTCCTCTTTTCCTTTTTGAATACCCTTTATTTCTTTCCCTTGCCTGATTGCCCTGACCAGAACTTCCAATACTATGTTGAATAGGAGTGGTGAGAGAGGGCATCCTTTACTTTGCTGGTTTTCAAAGGGAATGCTTCCAGTTTTTGCCCATTCAGTATGATATTGGCTGTGTGTTTGTCATAGATAGCTCTTATTATTTTGAGATATGTTCCATCGATACCTAGCTTATTGAGAGTTTATAGCATGAAGGGGTGTTGAATTTTGTCAAAGGCCTTTTCTACATATATTGAGATAATCATGTAGTTTTTGTCACTGGTTCTGTTTATGTGATGGATTATGTTTATTGATTTGTGTATGTATGTTGATCCAGACTTGCATCCCAGGGATGAAGCTGACTTGTTCTTGTTGGATAAGCTTTTTGATGTGCTTCTGGATTTGGTTTGCCAGAAATTTTTGGAGGATTTTCGCAAAGATGTTCATCAGTGATACTGGCCTGAAATTTTCTTTGTTGTCTCTCTGCAAGGTTTTGGTATCAGGATCATGCTGGCCTCATAAAATGAGTTAGGGAGGATTCCCTCTTTTCTATTGTTTGGAATCATTTCAGAAGGAATGGTACCAGCTCCTCTTTGTACCTCTCATAGAATTCACCTGTGAACTCTTCTAGTCCTGGACTTTTTTTGGTTGGTAGGCTATTAATTACTGCCTCAATTTCAGATCTTGCTATTTGTCTATTTAAGGATTTGATTTCTTCCTGGTTTAGTCTTGGGAGGGTGTATGTGTCCAGGAATTTATCCATTTCTTCTAGATTTTCTAGTTTATTTGCATAGAGGTGTTTATAGTATTCTCTGACGGTAGTTTTTATTTCTGTGGGATCAGTGGTGATATCCCCCATATCATTTTTTTATTGCATCTATTTGATTCTTTTCCCTTTTCTTCTTTATTCTTCTGGCTAGCAGTCTACCTATTTTGTTGATTTTTTTCAAAAGACCAGCTCCTGGATTCATTGATTTTTTTGGACTGTTTTTCGTGTCTCTATCTCCTTCAGCTCTGCTCTGACCTTAGTTATTTCTTGTCTTCTGCGAGCTTTTGAATTTGTTTGCTCTTGCTTCTCTAGTTCTTTTAATTTTGAGGTTAGGGTGTCGATTTTAGATCTTTCCTGCTTTTTCTTGTGGGGATTTAGTGCTATAAATTTCCCTCTAAATACTGCTTTAAATGTGTCCCAGAGATTCTGGTACGTTGTATCTTTGTTCTCACTGGTTTCAAAGAACATCTTTATTTCCGCCTGCATTTCGTTATTTACCAAGTAGTCATTCAGGAGCAGGTTGCTCACTTTCCATGTAGTTGTGGGGTTTTAAGTGAGTTTCTTGATCCTGAGTTCCAATTTGATTGCACTGTGGTCTGAGAGACTGTTTGTTATGATTTCCATTCTTTGGCATTTGCTGAGAAGTGCTTTACTTCCAATTATGTGGTCAATTTTAGACTAAGTGTGATGATGTCCTGAGAAGAATGTATATTCTGTTGATTTAGGGTGGAGAGTTCTCTAGATGTCTTTTAGGTCTGTTTGGTCCAGAGTTGAGTTCAAGCACTGAATATCCTTGTTAATTTTCTATCTCATTGATCTGTCTAATATTGACAGTGGAGTGTTAAAGTCTCCCACTATTATTGTGTGGGAGTCTAAGTCTCTTTGCAGGTTTCTAAGAACTTGCTTTTTGAATGTGGGTGCTCCTGTATTGGGTGCATATATATTTAGGATAGTTAGTTCTTCTTGATGCATCAATTCCTTTACCATTATGTAATGCCCTTCTTTGTTTCTTTTGATCTTTGTTGGTTTAAAGTCTGTTTTATCACAGATTAGGATTGCAGTTCCTTCCTTTTTTTTTTTTTGGCTTTCCATTTGTGTGGTAAATATTCCTCCATTCCTTTATTTTGAGCCTATGTTTGCCACATGAAATGGGTCTCCCAAATACAGCACACTGATGGGTCTTGACTCTTTATCCAATTTGCCAGTCTGTGTCTTTTAGTTGGGGCATTTAGCCCATTTACATATAAGCTTAATATTGTTATGTGTGAATTTGAATCTGTCATTATGATGATAGCTGGTTATTTTGCCCATTACTTGCAGTTTCTTCATAGTGTCGATGCTCTTTGCAATTTGGTATGTTTTTGCAGTGGCTGGCACCAGTTGTTCTTTTCCATGTTTAGTGCTTCCTTCAGGAGCTCTTGTAAGGCAGGCCTAGGTGACAAAATCATCATTTGCTTGTCTGTAAAAGATTTTACTTTTCCTTCACTTATGAGGCTTAGTTTGACTGGATATGAAATTCTGCGTTGAAAATTCTTTTCTTAAGAATATTAAATATTGGCCCCCATTCTCTTCTGGCTTGTAGGGCTTCTGCCGAGAGATCCACTGTTAGTCTGATGGGCTTCACTTTGTGAGTAACCCACCCTTTCTCTCTGGCTGCCCTTAATATTTTTTCCTTCATTTCAACCTTGGTGAATCTGACAATTATGAGTCTTGGGGTTGCTCTTCTCGAGGAGTATCTTTGTGGTGTTCTCTGTATTTCCTGAATTTGAATGTTGGCCTGTCTTGCTAGGTTGGGGAAATTCTCCTGGATAATATCCTAAAAAGTGTTTTCCAACTTGGTTCCATTGTCCCCATCACTTTCAGGTACACCAATCAAACATAGATTTGGTCCTATATTTCTTGGAGGCTTTGTTCGTTCCTTTTTATTCTTTTTTCTCTAATCTTGTCATCTCGCTTTATTTCATTAAGTTGATTTTCAATCTATGATATCCTTTCTTCAGCTCGATCAATTTGGCTATTGATACTTGTGTATGCTTCACGAAGTTCTCGTGCCATGTTTTTCAGCGCTATCAAGTCATTTATTTTCTTCTCAAAACTGCTTATTCTAGTTAGCAATTTGTCTAACCTTTTTTCAAGGTTTTTAGCTTCCCTGTATTGGGTTAGAACAAGCTCTTTCAGCTCAGAGGAGTTTGTTATTGCCCACCTTCTGAAACCTACTTCTGTCAATTTGTCAATCTCATTGTTCAGTTTTGTTCCCTTGCTGGCAAGGAGTTGTGATCCTTTGGAGGAGAAGAATCATTGTGGATTTTGGAATTTTCAGCCGTTTTGTGCTGGTTTCTCTCCATCTTTGTGCATTTATCTACCTTTGGTCTTTGATGTTGGTGACGTTTGGATGTGGTATCTGAGTGGATGTGGTATTCCTTTTTATTTGTTAGTTTTCCTTCTAACAGTCAGGCCCCTCTCCTGCAGGTCTGCTGGAGTTTGCTGGAGGTCCACTCCAAACGCTGTTTGCCTGGTTATCATCAGTGGAGGCTGCAGAACAGCAAAGATTGCTGCCTATTGTTTCCTCTGGGAGCTTCATCCCAGAGGGGCACCTGCCAGATGCCAGCCAGAGCTCTCCTGTATGAGGTGTCTGTCAACCCCTACTGGGAGGTTTCTCCCAGTCAGGATACACACGGGTCAAAGACCCACTTAAGGAGGCAGTCTGACCCTTAGCAGAGCCCAAACGCTGTGCTAGAAGGTCTGCAGCTCTCTTCAGAGTCATCAGGCAGGGACATTTAAGTCTGCTGAAGCTGCACCCACAGCCTCCCCTTTCCCCAGATGCTCTGTCCCAGGGAAATGGGGGTTCTACCTATAAGTCCCTGACTGGTTCTGCCGCCTTGTTTTCAGGATGCCCTGCCCAGAGAGGAGAAATCTGGCAGTCTGGCCACAGCGGCCTTGCTGAGCTGTGGTGGGTTCTGCCCAGTTCAAAGTTCCCAGCGGCTTTGTTTACACTGTGAGGATAAAACTGCCTACTCAACCCTCAGCAATGGTGGACGCCCCTCCGCCTGCCAAGTTCGAGCATCCCAGGTGGATCCCAGACTGTTGCTGTGCTGGCAGTGAGAATTTCAAGCCAGTGGATCTTATCTTGCTGGTCTCCGTGGCGGTTGGACCTACTGAGCCAGGCACTGGAGGGTATCTCCTGGTCTGCTGGTTGTGAAGACCCTGGGAAAAGTGCAGTATCTGGACCAGAGTTCCCCGTTCCTCCTGGTACAGTTTCTCACAGCTTCCCTTGCCTAGGGAAATGAAATCTCCAGCCCCTTGGCTTCCCGAATGAGGCGATGCCTCACACTGGTTTGGCTCGCCCTCCATGGGCTGCACCCACTGTCCAACCCGTCCCAATGAGATGAACCAGGTACCTCAGCTGGAGATGCAGAAATCACCTGTCTTCTGCGTTGATCTCGCCGGGAGCTGCAGACCAGAGCTGTTCCTATTTGGCCATCTTGCCCAACCCCTCTTTTTTAAAAAATATTTTTTATCCATAATTGTTTGAGTCTACAGATATGGATCCTGTGGATACAGAGAACCAAATGGACTTACTATTTGTTTTCCTGTCCCACACACTAGGTAGCTAGTTGCCCACTTTTTCCTAATTATCACATTCTGAATGTATTATCTTATGAGCTTTTCAAACAAAGGTCTTTCATTTGTCTTACAATTTTCCAAAGGCAGAGTTTAAAAATAATTTGAAATCTCACTTAGAATTTCTTTCAGCTATAAGTCTATGGCTTTTAAAATGAAACATACATAGAAAATCATGGTAGGAAACACTGATCAACTCTGTTAACTTTGAGACTGTGGTGAACTTACATCTAACTATGAAACCAAGCCTTCTGGTATAGTATCTGTCAAGGTGAAAGGAATTTATTTCTGATATTTTTCTACATTATACTTCATATTATAAATAAAACAAATAAATGCCTAATCCCAACTATCCAACTTTGGTATACACTATTTTCTTTTTTTACAAATTATTTTCTACATTATGCTGATATATATGTTGAATACATAGAATATAACTAGGTTTTAAAAGAATAAATGATATATGACATAGATGACTCAATCATGAATTAATTTTACTTTCTAAACCAATTTTGAGTGCACTTTAAGTTTCATTTACATAAGTAGACATATACCTAGTTATCGAGGTAAATACCAATTTTATACATCAATAGTGTGAGCACATTTCTGCTACAGTAAATATTGTATGTAATTAGTAATATATATTCCATGGGTATATTTCAAGCATTTTATCCAAATTTATCTTCCCTTGGTCATCACTATTTTTTATAACATATGCTTGTAACAAAAATGCTGATCAATTGGTATCATTTTTCACAGAATAAAGCTTCACGAGAAATTAGCATACGTTAGAAGAAGAAAAACAGAGAGAATACAATAAGGAACATTCTGTTTGTGAGGAAGATTAGAATTTAATTCTTAAAAACTGTCACAGCCTCTACTCCTTGGTAGCTTTCAGAATGCGATTCGATTTTTCATTTATTTTAACACTTTTTCTACTATCCTGAGAAAGACAACAATTTATATTTTTATATTCAACTAGTATATAGTTCACAGACATCATTTCTTTGAGGCTCTTCACAATGTTGTGAGTCAGGAAGCTTAAAATTTTGGGCCATGATTAAGTGGTATATCGAAATTAACTTGTGTTCTGACCTACTAACACAAGCTAAGGGTAAATAAAGCAGGACCTAGAATTATTATTTTTTTATTTTCTGGTATAAGTGTTGAGTGATCTTCTCATTTTTTAGTGTTGCAAAGGAGAATCAAGAATATAAACCACTAACATAATGCATCTCTTGCATGATTTCAGGTATAGATAAGTAAAGTATATTGACTTTTTCTTTCTCCACTTTTCTTTTTCATTTTGCCTCCCAAGTGGCTGTTAGGGCTGCATATTTCATCCCCAGTTCCACTTATCTTGTTCTATCATCATATTTACATTGCTGTAATGTCCTGCTAACTGTGCTGATAGTGTTTTCCTCTATCCTTCTTTAGTCTATTCTTCACATTTCAGAAACAATAATTTTCCTCAAATTTCAATTCAATAGATGTTCATAATTGATACAATAAAATCCAACCATTCCCCCAAAATCTGAAAATATGTCTGTTATGCCCTTAAAAACAGATTGAATGTTAAGCAGAATATATCTATACACACACACACACACACACACACGTATACACATAATATATAATATATATACTTCCTCCTCTAATATCAGTAGTGCTATAATTCTTTTCATGAAATGCCTTTTTTTTCCAACAAGTTTTAATGGACAAGCCGTATACCTAAAGTTAATTCAAACTATTCATTTTATATGACTTAGAAAAAAATAGTTCAGTAAAAACAGAAAACTAAAATTTTATATTAAATATTAGATAAATCAACATTGAATAAAAACACCACATAGAGTTATTGGTGTAATTACTTGTTACATTACATTATTCAGATTTAGATAAAATACATTTATGCCTCCTGTGTTATGCTAAATATAAACAAGAATTTAAAGGAATTTAGAAGGAAATAATTAATATTAGATTTACTGTGCAATACCTTTTCCTACATACACAGGTGCAATAGCAATGATACATTGGTAAATTTCTAAAGCAATTGAATTTACTATACGTAAAATAATATTTGAATATTTTAGAAAACCTAGAACAGACTGTAATGGCCAGTAAAGTAGTTCCAACTGCTAAACGAAGAAAATACGTTTTTGTTGAATTATATAGTGCAAGGCATTTTGCATTATTTTCCTTTAGAGACTCATGTCTAAGTTCCATAAATGAAAAATAAACTGTTCTGTAGCATCTGTCTGTTAGGGGCAAATATACTACTATAGTTTTTAATCTGTGAAACAACACAGTAGGCCAAAAATGTAAATTAGGTAAAAATTAAGAGTAAGATAAACTATTCATACCCTTTATAGAATGAAATTGCAAATATATACATAAACAAATGAATAGTTATAAAAGTAAGATTGACTTTGTAATGGATGAATATTTCTTCTGAAATCTATCCAAAATAAATATTGTTTTTAGTTTAGTCTCTGGAATAAAAATGCGTCAACAATTTTAAGATTTAGACAAAGCTATCTGGGCTCTTCTCCTACCCTTTTTTCCTCCAGGGAGCTCCACTACATAAACTTCTGTAGTGGACAACGTGAGGTAACACCCAGATTGAAATTCATGACTGGTATACCCAGTTTCTGCAAGGACAGCTCTCAGCTTCTAGCCTCCTTCAAATATAGATGAAGAAAGACACCTTTCCCAAGGTGGTAATTTCTTCATGAGGTGCCTTTCTTCCAATGAGTGATTAATATTGAGATATAAAAGCCCAACCCTTACTTCAACTTGAGACAACTTTGGAGTATCATCCCAGCATCGGAGCTACCAATAAGCACAGCTGAGGCCCTTGTATGGGTGGACTGAAGCCCATACTGAGTCTTGCTTCCTCCTGTCCCTTCCACAAGTATTTATACCTAGAACACTCTCTAATAAACTGCCTGCGTACTAACATCCATCTCCTAGGTTGTTTCCCAAGAAGTCAAACAAAAGACTCACCATTTTTGTACATTCCTTTACATAGTCTTAGTATGTATAATTCAAATAATATATATTTTAGAGTGATCTAGTCCTTTAGAGTACAAACTCTATAGGGCCTGCAGTAACATGCAGTTGCCCCAGAAATACTAAACTAATGAAGTAGTTTTCTTCCAAAATGTATGGAAACTGACCAATAAAGCAATAGTTTTATTATAATAATAAGTATTATTCTCCAATATGGGACATCTGCTGCTAAGTACTTGAAAATCAATGTATTAGCTATTTACTACTCTGCTGAAATTAATTATTAGGATTGGTGAGGTACTGAGAAAACAACAAAAATCAGTTTTGTTTTTGTTTTTTTGAGACAGAGTCTCACTATTGTCCAGTCTGGGGTGCAATGGCAGTGATCTCAGCTCACTGCAACCTCTGCCTCTCTGATGATAGTTATGCTTCAGCCACCAGAGTAGCTAGGATTACAAACTAGAGATGGGTATTTGTCATGTTGCCCAGGCTGGTCTTGAATTTCTGGCCTCAAGTGATCTGCCAGCCTTGGCCTCCCAAAGTGCTGGGATTACAGGCATGAGCCACCGCTCCCAGCCCAAAAAAGGATTTTAATTATGAGTTTGTTACTAACTAAATATGTGGCCTTGGGCAGCCACTTAATTTCTCTAGATTTCAATCTTCTCTTTAATAAAATGAGTGTTTCAACCAAGACAGTATGTCGTCTTTCAAGAAAGGTCTGGCAGGGGAAGGATAATCCATAATAAGATATGAATACAAAAAAATACATCCACATGTTCAGACAAATGATAGTTTGTTGATTCTAAATATCATAAAAAGAAGGCTTTGAGTATGGTTAGAATAGTGAAAGTTTCCATGTGAGTACTGTGGTTGATATTCTATAGTATACAACTGTCACTCAAAAGTAAAATATCCAGTTTCGGGACCAAATTCTCCAGTCTCCTGATATCGAGGTTAGCTATGGAAGTAACTTTCCTTTGAGGGAAAGTGAAATATTGTATTTGTGGAACCAGATTTTAAGTATCTGTTGCGCTTTCTCCAAATTTTCTCTTCTCTGCTGGCTAGATGAAGAGACTGACAAGGCCCTAAGGGAAGATGGACCACACAATGAAAGGAGCTGGGATCCTGGATCATCGTGTGGATAAAGGCAGCCTGCCAACAAGACACTGACATTGTATTGTTAACTATGAAGTAGACTTTTCTTGTTACTAAACTACTGCCATTTTGTTCTGTGATAGTGATTATTTTAGCAACAATCATTAACAGAATGAAGTTTAAAATTAATTATTTCAAAATGTTTCCCCTTCAATCCCTACTTCCCTTTAGATTATACATACCTTGAGATAGTTCATTACGTAAAAGAAAATTCAGCTGGCAATTATCTGTACAATGCCAAAATATAGCGTTATTCTATTATTTTATATTCATGACAAGCACTAGCACCTTCTTGATGTAATTATATCACTTATTAAACATTAGTGCCATATACCGTTTTATATCATTTTTTAAATTTAAATTATTACAATCTGTCAATACACAAAAACTACATCATAATAAAATATGCACACTTTTCCGTTCTGTACATTTGTTAGTTTCCTTCTGAGATGTACATATTAAAAAGAATGTGATGAATTAGCAGAAATGTAAGAAAATCTGCAAATAATTTAATAGCTTAGAAATAAAAACAAGCAGAAAATGCTTAAATAATTAAATTTTGTTCTAACTCATTAGGGAAAAAATGGCTTGAGAGAGAATATAACATAATATTAAATTACATAACAGATTTGATGAACATGATTGTTTATATAGTAGTTGATGATTTAAATGGAAATTATGAGAAATTTGATTTGCTGAGTATTCTGCATTTAAAAATAAAAACAGTTGGACTTGGTGTTAACTAGCTTTTGGGTTTTAGAAATCATTAATTTTTTTCTTTCAATAATTAGTACCTGCTATGTATCAAACATTATGCTTATCAGTTGGAGAACAAAAATTATTAGACTTGGCCCCTGTCATAAACAGCTCTCATTATAAGAAGAAATAAAATAAGTCTATACAATAGAAACAGGGGCTAAAGACAGTTTAAAAGATAAGCATCAGGCAGTCATCTCTTCTCTCTACCTTCCTGCCATTCCTGCATAACCCACTTTATTCTTCAGAATGATATTTTTAGAAGTTAATCACCTTATTTCATGCCCTGAATTACATCCCCTAATTATTAGTACCTACTGATTTCTCACTGGGCTTAAAATGGTTTCAGCACTGCTTTCTCTCTCCTGACAGCCTTATGAGATTGCTTCTGCATAAGCTCCCCTCCTTATCTAACACTATTCTCCCTTTTTCCCTCTAGACGTTTTGAGTTTCTTTCTGTTTTCACATACATCAAATATACCTTATGCTCTTAGGAACTGCTATTTCCTCTGCCTGGGCTTTCCATTTCTCAGATCTTTGTATGGCCAATTGGCCCTTTAACTCTAACCATTAAGATGTCAGTTCCAGTGATGCTGCACAGAACTATTATATAGACCATTGTAGGGAGACCCCCTGAAACTATTGCTACGGAATAAAAGATGAAATGCTCCTGATTATTGTAAATACAAAATTGCATGCAGGATTGTGTAAAGACAATGCCAGTTTGGACTGCCAGAACGAGCCAACAGCACATGATGTGCTTCCCCCTGCAGAGAGCCTATGAATGGACGTGCAGTCAGGGAGGTTTCACATCACCAAGATTCTTATCCCAGAAAAGCAGATGTTCATAGCTCTGGGAATGGAATGCAACCCTTGTGGAGAGCCCATAAACGGATGCATGGGAGGCGCCTGTCCATATGGATAAGATAGGACTATAAACACCCTCATCTTGCCAGGGCTCTTCTAGGCCTCTTTAGGGTTAAGGCATACTCCCTTCTGAGAATTTCTGGTCTAACCGGTTGTCTAGCTTCACGTCCTGTTTCCATGGATTATTTGTAACCTGCTTTTGTTGCAATTGTTAAGGCTGATTAATATCTTGCTAATCATAGGTTATGGAAAGATTGTGTTTCTGTTTTAAGGCCCTGTTAGAAATTACTGACACACACACTATATTGTAAATTATACTGTACTTCTACATACAAATGTACTGTGCTTCTACATACAAATGTTATGTTAAAGAATTACTTCATCCCCATGTGACCATCTCACCTCATAATTAAATGACCCTAAAGCTCTCACTAACCTACCCCCGCCCTCACTAAACTTAATAATAAATGCTGGTACATCCAGTGCATTGTTGGCACCACAGGACCAGAAGGCAGTGACCCCCCCTGGACCCAGCTTTCACTATCTTGTGTGTGTCTATTATTTCTCAACCTGCCGATCTGCCTGGGAACAAAGAGAGAGCCCCGTTGCATTATGGGCTGCTGGCCAGATCCCGCAATAGACCATCCTCTTCAAAGTTTATCAGTTTTCTAATGACCTTTATATTTTACTATTTTTAGATCTTTGTAGCTTTTGTTACTCTGTAAAATTATATTTATATGCATTTATTTTCTTCTTTGTGATTTGACCCTCTCTATTAAAATTTAATTTTTATGATAAGCAACACTTGGTATCTATGTCTTGCTGCCTTATCTTCAACAATGAAAATAATTCTCGGTGTACATATTAAGTGCTTTAAAAATTGTTGAATTTTAAGTGAATGAGTGAGGACAAAATTATAAAGCAGATTGGGCATGGGCTGAGTCTTGAAGGATGAGTAGAATCTAACCAAAAATAGATTCCTCCTTAGTAATAATAATAATGCATCAATATTATTTTATTAAATGTTACAAATGCATTATACTGATGTATAATGTTAATGACAAGGTGAAACTGGGTGTGGGACATACAGATACTCTGAATTTATTGTATATGTAAAACTGTTCTAAAAAATAACATCTACTTACAAGACAGTGTCACTATCAGGATCCAGCCCAAGCTGAGGACCAAGGGTAGTGGGTGGCTGAGTGGCGGGCAGCTGAAAGAACACTCAAGGAATCCTAGGGAGTTTTGACATGGCTTTACCTTTTTTTTTTTTTTCCTGCTCTTTTTTTAACTCACTTTTTTCTCTGCATGCGAGCCCAGGAAAAGAGTAAAGCCCCATGTCAAAACTCCCTTCAATTCCTTGAGTGTTCATTCAGCTGCCCACAACTCGTCCACCCACTCCCCTCAGTCCTCAGCTTGAGCTGGAACCTGACACTTGGCATGACATTTGACATAGTTGACAGGATCCCAAGCTGGGTGAGCCTTCGTTCCCCACTGATTCCGGAGTAACCATGTGGCCACAACATGGGTTGTGGCACCCCAGTGGCAGCTGTGCTGCGAGGATGGGTTCTGGTGGAAACCCAGGCAGCAGTAGATGGGTCCCTCATGAGCATGGAGAAGGCGCTGAAGCAGCTGGAAGCACAGAGCACTGAGTAGAAGCGAGTTTTTGCCAGCGGAGTGGGGTGGGCATTTTTGACTGCACTATGAGAAATACACACCCAGTCCCTAAGGGATGCAGCAGAGGTAAGGGTCCTCCAGGCACAGGAGCGGTTCCTGGAAGCCCAGCTACACAGCTCAGCAAAATAGTTAGAAGCTGACGTGAATGGGGACCTCCAGGTGCAGGTGGGGCACCTGGAGGCCTGGCTACAGAGCTTGGAAAAAAAATTAGAGTCTGCTGTGAATGCAGGCCTGGGTCCGTTGTCTCTGCTGGAGACCTCCACTCGGCCTGATACTGAGGAGGCCATTGGTGGGAACAAGGGGTCCGTGCCATAAAAAGGGTGAAGATGCCCCAGACACAAGGTGGGTCCCCCATGGGAGAAAATGGTGCCCCAATGAGTGACATGCTCATTGTGACATTCCAGAAAATGCCCAAAGGGGAGAAGAACATTGCTGCCTGACCCAGTCCCGCCTGGGCACTCCAGCTCAAAGACTAAGTGCTTCAGCCAGGCGGGGTTGTAAAGCCTTTTCTGTTTGATAAGGGAACTGGCCAAGGTGCCCAGCTTGGGGAAACACTGGACAACCAGAGGGCACAGGTGGAGTTAGCAATCCACTGGTTCCTCACCAATGTACAGCAAGTGCTGGCACTGGTAAACACCAGCACAGATACATTCTGGGAGTGGACATTTTACACGACTTGGCAGCTGTGCTATCTATCACGGACTGAATGGACCTCTTGATGACAGAATTGGGAGAGTACCACTATGTGGTGGACTTAGCTAATGCATTTTTTTTTCCTACAGAGCCAGGAACAGTTTGCCTTCATGGGAGGGCAACAGTGGATATCCATAGTGTTGCTGCAAGGCTATGTGCATAGCCCCACCATGTTATGGTCTTGTTAATGATACTATCCTAACCTCTGATTCTCTTGCAGATTTACAAGTGGCCATGATCCCCTTGCCTAGAATTAAGATAGTGTGGCTGAGACTGCCTTCCTGGAAGCCAAATAGGCTATTCAGCAGGCACAAGCCCTACAGGTAGTTGACCAGGGGCACCCATTTGAGCTGGATGTGCATGTGACCACAGATGGTTTCAGCTGGGGCCTGTGGCAGCACACAGAGGGCTTAAGAACACCAGTAGCCTTTTGGTCCCAACTATGGAAGGGAGCTAAGCTGTGGTATTCATTGAAAGAGAAGCATTTGGTAACTGCATATGCTGCCTTTCAGGCTCATGAGAGCATGGCCTGATGGGCTACAGTCATCATGCGGATGACTTACCAGATACTGGGATGGGTGCATTCATGGATAACAACCCGCCGGACTGGGAAAGCAGTTAGTAACTGCATATGCTGTCCTTCAGGCTCATGAGAGCATGGCAGAATGGACTACAGTTGTCATTCAGATGACTTACCCATTAGCAGGATGGGGGCGCTCATAGATAATGACCCCACAGACTAGGGCAGCACAGACATCCGCTTGAGCAACGTAGGGCACCTACTTAGAGCAGTGAAGTACTCTGAATGCAAATCCTTTAGCAACAGAGCTGCAAGAGGTCTTGGGACCTGTAGCCCTAATGCAATTTAAGGCCATGGGGCCTAAGGCCATGGAACCTGAGGTACCCCTAGACCCTGAGCCTTCACCATTTAAGGAAGGGTGTCCCCCCCATTCCCCATGGGGCATGGTACACAGATGGGTCTAGCCAAGGTGCTACTGCTGCCTGGACAGCTGTTGCAGTCCAGCTTAGCACTAATTACCATATGGTTTGAAACCGGGTGTGGACGAAGTAGCCAACTGGCTGAATTCAGAGCCATATGAATGGTGATCATCAAGGAGGTGACACCTATGGTAATCTGCACCAATAGCTGGGAAGTTTATCGAGGCTTAACCTTGTGTTTAACTACTTAGAAGTTACAAAAGTGGCTAGTTAGTCACCGGCCCATGTGGGGCCAGGCCATGTGGCAAGACCTATGCGGGGAAGGATGACCTCCTTTGACTAGGTATGGGGACAAACAGTAACCTGTTGTTGCCTGCCCCAACTCCCCTAAAGGTAGGGGAACAAAAAAACTGGCTTAATATATAAAGCAACATTGGGGTAAAGTCACCATGGGGTGGTTGCCCACATATGTCCAACATGTGTGTCTGGGGCCTGTGTGTGAAGCTTGCGTATCAGGCCTGTGTTCCCAGAGCTTATGTGTCAGGCTTACGTATTAAGCCTGTGTGTCCGACCTGTGTGCCCAAAACCTATGTATCAGGCCTCTATGTAAGACTTGTGTGTCCAAGCCCTATGTCTCCCTTGGCCTAGCAGGTAGAGTGTAAGAAAAATTGAAGTACTGTGGTCAAGAATAGGCCAACGCAGACATCTGGTCCAGCAAGACTCAGTGGGTTTGGAGTGCAGGTACACAACTCTGCACCTTATGTAACCACAACATGTAGCACATTATGTAACCACACCACATGAGGTGAATTAGATGATCACCCATATGAGCTCACGCTTGGCTCAGAGCCACTATTGTCTGTAGAAGGTATGATTACCCTGCCTAAGCTGCACATATGGCGCTCGTTCATGCCCATAGAGAAAGTAAAGTCATGTAGAAACCATCTGTGATTCCTTGAGTATTTTTCCAGCTACCCGCCACTTGCCCAACAGCTCCTCTTGGACCTCAGTTAGAACCTGATAGGGTGGTGGAAATACAGTTTCACAGCAAAAGATAAAATGATGTGAGGATATCTCCAACCACTTTGATACAAAAATCTCGTGTCATTGGCTTATGCAGGTAAGAATATAAGCTGTTTATGGTTGGGCTCCTCAGGAGTGGATACAGAGATGAAGGTTCACGTGATAGGGAGAGAGTAGGAATTATTTCTAGGATAACTAGTAGTGGAATAGAGAAGCAGGACTGGGAAGGAAAAGACATAGAGGGATGGTGCACCAAGCAAAGTCTCCTGGAAGGTAAGTTTGACTCGATCCTGCAGGGAAGATGTGGAAATAATGTGGGCCATCTTTTAGAAGATTCATAGGAAAGGCAGCAGCTGAAGTATTTACATGCCACAGCACTCAGTTACTGGTTTAGCCATCCCTGGGTAAGTTCAGGTGCTCTAAATTCGCAAAAATCTTCAACTAGGGTGAGGCAGGCAAGTTCTTGCAGCCTGAGTGCTAGCTTCAGACACAGACACAGGGGCTGGTTGTTGAAAGTAGAAGCACTCTAACAGCTGGAGATAGTAAAGGAGTCTAAACAGACCTTTATGGAACACTGACATTGATTTGATTGCTATAGCCAAATCTTTGTATTACCTACTTAAATCCTGGTTCAGTTCTAGACAATGTTTGTTATTTTAGGACTAAGGTTCCCAGTAATATCAACTTGTTTAGGTCCAGTTGGTTTTGTCCTCTGAATTACCTTAGTTGTCTAACTGTAGTAATATATATTTATTCTTCTGTGTTAATAGTTGTTATATTTTAGAGTGCATCAGCTTGCTGTACTCTATTTCTTGTTTCTAATTTAGTAGAGTTAGGTTAGGGCCTAGAATTTGTATTTACAGCGATTTCTCAGGTCATGCTGATGCTGCTGATCTGAGACATCACCATTCCTGTTTATATCTGGGAATATAGAAATATTCCCAACATATATTTCGTGAGTATTTTTCATATATGAACATAATCGTCTTGTATACAGAAGATAGTTGTTTTTGTGAATTATGAAGTCTTAAAATGTTCCATCATGTTAAATACTCATTTAATTTTAACCATTGGAATATATTTTATATTTTTAATATACTCTATTAATAAATGGTTGCTTTTTGCTTTATTTTTACAAATATCTTGCCATTATTTAAGAAACATAAGTAAATATAATAGCTAAATAAATAAATACGTCCTCTTGAAAAAGTGACGGACGCTTAGGTTACATTTGTCTGCTCTAGTATACACATAACAAAGTATAAATCAATAAGAATATACACCACAAGAAAATGAAAGACTAAACAACTTAATTTTTAATTCCTCAGTGAAATTGCAGCATCTTGATATATATGAATTTTTTAATTGCTCTATTAGGTAATACATTTTTGATAAATTCTTAGATTAGGAGAATCAGAGAATTCATGTAGCATTTCATTTTCTCTTGGAATATTCGGTAAAGTTCTGTTTTAGATAAAAAATAACACAGTAAACTGTACTCTGTGTATAAGAAAAATATATCCATAAATCAAAATGCCTAAATATAATGGTCCACTTTAAAATATCCTAGGCTTCAGAGATGAGGCCCAGTGTTTCTTACAAAAAATTACTTAAACAATTCTACTTACTTTTAAATGAAAATGACTGTGGTGAGGCTGGGCACGGTGGCTCACACCTGTTATCCCAGCACTTTGGGAGGCCGAGGCAGCGGATCACGAAGTTAGGAGATTGAGACCATCCTGGCTAACACAGTGAAACCCCGTCTCTACTAAAAATACAAAAAAATTAGCCGGGCTTGGTGGCGGGCACCTGTAGTCCCAGCTACTCGGGAGGCTGAGGCAGGAGAGTGGCGTGAATCCAGGAGGCAGAGCTTGCAGTGAGCCGGGATCACACCACCGCACTCCAGTCTGGGCAACAAAGTGAGACTCCGTCTCAAAAAAAGAAAAAGGAAAAAGAAAATGACTCAGTTTCAAAAAAAAAAAAAGAAAAGAAAAAAAGAAAAAAGAAAGTGACTGTGGTGAACTCATCAATACATATTTGTATAACAAAGCATAACAAAGCTACCACAGAGCTGTATCTTACAGGGAGCTTTCCATGAACCTAGGTTGGTTATTTGGGTATCGTTTAAGTTATTTTAGGTTAAGTATGGGAATTAGGTATACTTCGTTAAATAATATTTTTTAAAAGTGATCTTGTTCTTTTATTTGTCTGACTCATTGAAACATTTTACTCTTCAGCAGTAGTTCTGATTATGTCATCTACACTTACTTTGGTGGCAGGCTTTAATTCTTTTTTTTCTCCAGAAGCAACTGAATACTGACATTTGTTTAATTCTTTAAGAATTTTTATTAATGCTTATAAAACACTAATAAAATATATTATTAGTTCTGGTATATATTATTAGAATATCTTAGAATTGCTGTATGATTGCATTTTTCACAATTCTCAATATTTAATTGCAACTTTAAGTGGCTACTCTTAATTCTCCATATTATCAAACAAATAGTCATTTATTCTTATGAGTCATTGATCTTCCTTCAATATTTTTCATAGGCAGAAAGAAACACAATTTTAATGAAGTACCACATACTACAAAGAATATTAGAAAAATAGAATTAACATAAAAATCATAATCACTATCTAAACATCAATTTAAAGTTTCCGTTATTTATGTATCAATACTCATGTACTCTTCAGCATTTATAAAGAAGCTAGGAAAACATAAAAACATAAGGTTTGTGAAGATCCAGGTCCACTGCACTGGAGGTGATCCAAGGAACCTCAGCGACCTACAACACATTCCTAGCTAAAAGCATCAGCTCACGTTCTTTAGGAATATTGTCTGACCCTGGCCCAGACATATGGATTGAGAGATTGCAATATGCATAAATCAGCAGGGTATCTTGGGGAAACTACAGAGTGCATTTAGCTGCCTACAGCTGGCAGAACTGACTTGTACAGCTTATTACCAAAGGAGAGAAATTTTCTCTGGCCCTACTGCTCTCACTGGGAAGTTTCTAATAACAGGATTCACTTTGTTTCACTGAGAAATGAGGATTTTACCTGTAACATACAAATATATATAGTAAATTCCTTCGTGAGGAATTACAGAGAAAACCACCTCCATTCCACTTTGGCAATCACACATTTGAACATTGTTTACACATTGAATATTGAATTGCAATATTCCCTGACAGTCTTCTACCTCCAACACTGTGAAATTCTGACTTTTTTTTTTTTTTACAATAACCTACTTTTTTTCTGTAACCCATGTCCTCATTTGGTCTGAATCTCTTCTTAACATTTGTTGTCAAACCCTCCCAGTTTTTCCAAATTACTACTTACTGCTCACCCTTCTGGCTTTTATTTTCAATATGTATGGCTAGGCCAAAGTTGCTCCTTCCCACACCCTGGATTACTCCTCTCAGCCCATTCCATCACTCATTAACCAATTACAAACTGCTTCTCCCTAGCATTATTGATATGATCCAAACTAGATCTAGATAGAAACATAAAAAAGATTTTGATCAGATTGGACAGAAGGATGTGAAGATAGAAGGCTTTCCACAGGCTACGTTGGAGACTGGGCCTGAGAATTTGGGTTAAAAAGAAAAATAAGTGCTTAGAAAGAACCAGAATATATAAAGAAGAAATCAGTGCTTAGTTGAAGGAGCCCACATTGTGTGTTTTCATAATACTTCTTATTTAAAGGGTTGACCAATGGGTAAAAAGCTACAGTTAGGTAGAAAGAATAAGTTCTGGTGTTCTATTGCATAGTAGAATGCTGAAGTTAACAATATTTTATATTTCAAAATGGCTAGACGTTTTTTAATGTTCTCATCACAAAGAAATGCCAAATGTTTAAGATGCTGGATATGCTAATTACTCTGATTTGATCATTGCACAATCTATACATGTATTAAAACATCATATTGTACCCTAGAATTATGTACAATTATCATGTAATGTAGAAAATTTTAAAAATAATAAGTTTTGTATTATATTCAAAAAGATTTTTTAAAAAGTTAGCCTTGCATGGTAGTATGCGCCTGTGGCCCCAGCTACTTGGGAGGCAGATGTGGGAGGACTGCTTGAGCCCTGGAGATTAAAGCTGCTGTGAGCTATAATGACACTACTGCACTCCAGCCTGGGTGACAGACGCTGTCTCAGAAAAAAAAAAATAAAAGAGTAAAAGTAGGCCTCTGTTCTCCATAAATAATCATTAATAATTTACTTTGCTGCTTTCAGAAATGTATGGATATAGAAGTCTTTATTCTTTCAACAGGAATGTTGATGAGATTATAACATATATAATGTCAAACTAACATTTTTTGTACCACAAGGATATTTTCATATTAATATATATACACATATACTGTATTCTATTTAATGGGTAACATGTATTCCATTACAGTGTGGTTCATAATTATTTAGCCAGTTATATATTAATAAGTTGTTTCTAGGTTTTTTCTCTTCAATAAAATAAATGCTTTATAGAAGACCCTTGCCCTGAGCATATCCACGGAATAAATTCCTAGAAGCTTATTTGCTGGGACCAAAAATTATGTTTATTATAAAGGTCTTTATGCTAGTTTACACCACTCAAATTTTCTCGCAGATGGTCCTGGGAATTGAGATCTCAGCTTAACATCACCCTTTCAGACCTTTATGGACAACATGGTAGTTTTTGGTTCTCTGTTAATATGTTACTCATTGTCTTTTGTGTTTTCTACCACCAGAATGCGGGTCCCATGAGAATAGAGACATTTTTCAGACTTGTTCACCATCAGTAGATACACAGTAGCCAGTCCACAAATAGTTGCCACATAAGTAAACATTAATATTACTATCATGATAACATTTCATGACATTCTGCTTACTAATAAAGAAATAATAAACAGAACTGTGGAGTGTTTTTGAATCTTGGTCCTTGGACCCGTTTATTTACTCTGTAAGTGACCTCATGTAGTTCTATACCTTAAAGTATTATTTATATGTATGTGACTCCTACAAACATATTTCTAACCCAAATAAAAATGATATTCCTTCAAGAATCCATAAAGAATTAATTCTGGAATTTATGTAACCACTTCTTGTCACTTTCATTACCAATATGCTTGTACAAAATATAATAATTTCTCATCTGAGTTATTACAAGAGCCCTTAAACTAGGCTCTCTGATCTACCCTTATTCTTTTAAAATCTGCTCTCAAATCAGCAACCATCAGATAATTTTTAAGCATAGGTCAAGTAATATCACTCCTCTTCCAAACATCAAAGTGAACGTTATACCAGTAATAACTCACATTGACATCTATGTCCCTGGATATGATGCTATGAGAAGGGCACATCAACTCTCTGTTATTTTTCCCCAAAATTCATAACCTTGATCTAATAATGAGAAAACACCAGTCAAACCAAAATTGAGTGACATTCTATAAATTATCTTACCAGTACTTACCAAATGTACCACGGAAATAAAAGAAAATGAAAAACAGACAAATTATTACAGCTTGGAGATGACTAAGGAGACACAATGACTGAATGCAAGATGATATAATGGATTGCTTCCTGAAACAGAAAATACAAATTAATTAAAAAATTGAGAAACTGGAATAAAGTCTGTACCTTAGTTAATAGTATTATGCTAATGATAATTTCGTAACTTTGACAAATGTACCATGGCTATTTAACATTAAAAAACAATAAAAGGTATGTGGAAATGTTCTACCTTTACAACTATTTTGTAAATCTCAATGTATTTCAAAATAATATTATTAAAAAATAATTTTGCGTCTTTATTTTTCACTTATAAAAAGAAAATGGAGTTTCATTGCACCTGCAGTTGCTGCCTCGCTCCACTTGCCTTTCCTCAGCCATTTCTTACCAACCCTTTGATTCATTTCTCCTCACTCGTTTGATCACTGTGATCAACCACATCCTTGATGTTTTTTTAAAAAAAATTGAGAAATTCAGGCCTCAGGGCATTTGCACTTGCTTTGACATCTATTTCCTCAATTTTCCACAAGGCTTTCTTCCTCAGATGTCTGGGCAGGTCTCTGCTGAAAAGTAACCTAAGAGTAAATCTTCCCCTGAGCATCTTTCAAAAAGTACCTCTCTCCCAATCACCCCACTAGCAGTCACAATTTTACTTACCCTCCTTTATTTTTCTTTATAGCATCAGTCAATATCTAAATAGAAATTTATTTATGTGTGTATTTATTGTTTTTTCCCACTGTTCTGTGAGACCAATAACCTGGTTTAGTCACTACTGTTTATTTTCAGCTTTTAGAATTTTCTCTGGTATGTAATAAATAATAAATATTTATTAAATATATAAGTAAAAGAACAAATAAACTAGTTTGGCTGGTAAATTATTGAGAAGAAGAATACATTTAAAATTATAAATAGTTTTTTTTCACTTTAACATTAAGCATTCTAATTTATCTAGTAGATACATACTTGGACACATTCATTTTCCCAAAGAGTTTAAAATATAAAGTTGTATTTATGTCATATGCCTAAAGGAACAATTAATACAACTAAAGGGTTCAAACTAGTGTCTATAGTATAATGTGCCTTTAATAGTTGTTTATAGAAAAAAAATGAGTAAATGAACAAACAAATTTTTTTTAAAAATTGGTACAATTTTTGTTCTTGAACTCCCAAAAGTATAATTTCTGGTCCATTTATTTATCTTATGTAGAGTTCCAATTGATAGGCAAATTTCAAAATGTAGGAAATAAAGTCAATAGCAACAGTAATTCACAAAAATTATCTCTCATTAACAGCTGTTTTACTGCAGGTAAACATAAGATGTTTTTAAAATAATGTTTTTTCAGGATGTCACTCTGAAGAATAATGTTTGCATGTATAATGAACAAAATAATTAATTTTTTACCAACTTCTCTAGTTATTATTATGTCATCCTGCAAGGAAGTTATATGGCATCCTGAAAGCCAGTCATTGGTCAGCATTTAAATAGTATGATATCACAGTGGGAGGTAAAAGCCTATTGTATCCGTAAGAAGTTTTAGTATACTCTAGAGTTACCTCAGGATCACAGAGTAATTAGCCAATAATGTTAAAAAGTTATGGCTAATTTAACTAATGGTTAACGGAGCCTAGTAAAACTGTCAGAGTTGATGAGCCCAGAGAGACTTTGTGCAGAAACACACATTAAAATTAGGGTCTTTTATCTCCTTCTAGAGTTTAATCGGTATCTGGAATGATGGGTTCCCATTGTAATAATATGCCAAAAATATGGTTTTTAAAATACTTTTAAAATTTAAGTGTGAATAGTCACTAACAAAAGCAGGGATTTGTCACTGAGTGTATCATATAGGTCACAAAACCATTCTCAGTTATTCCCTAAGAAAGCATCTTTTTCTATGACTACTAGGGTAAATGGAACACTAATAAATATAAATAAGATTCTTCTTTCCTCTATAGTTTTAATATAAAGCAATAACTATATTTGTGATTCATGGAATAACAATAAAATGCAATTAAATGAACCAATGGTTGAAATGAAATGAAAGGGGATATAGAGAAGATAGATTTGCAGAAGTAAGGTTTCCAAAAAGATTAGAAAAAAAAATGGCAATATCTTCTAAACAATGGTTTTGAAGACTCTAGCTAAAGGGCAATGCACCATTATTTATGAGCTTCATGTTTTATTCATTTAATGGTTTGAGCTTATAGAAAAAAATTTTTCACAAAGCTAATGTTATAGAATAGACCCTTTACTGCAGGAAAACTCAGCTTCCTACTTTGAGAAATTCACTTGTTTTCAAAGTACCAAATTTCACTTGTTTTCAAAGTACCAAATGTAAAAAATGTATGAACAAATTGACTTACGGACCAAAGACACAAGAAAAACTCCACACAACAGATAAAGTCTTTAATTCATCAGTTAGACTATCTCAGCAAGTTTGGGATGATTCCAGTTGACTAAAAGAAATTTCTTATTATAGGTATGTGGAATACAACTTTGAAAAATTTACTATGATTAAAATATTGAGAACAATTCGTGTAACCAGCACATTTGAAATAATAAAAGGATCTCCTTGGTTCTCTAGTTTCCACCATGAAAATAGGCAATGCCAAAACTTCAACTTAATGTATAAAAGGAATGGTATTTTCAATGACATGGCAGGATTCAAATTACAAATGGTAAATAAATCAGAACTTTTTCCAAAGTCATAATACAGTCTTTTAAACTCTAATAGAGTTAGTCAAAAATAATTTTATAAAAAATTTAAAATATAAACTTAACATATGATTAATTTCCACATGGAAATCATATATTTATGTAGTTGAACTTTCATTGTTGTATAATCAAGAAAGCTCTATGTCAAGCACTGTGGAGCAGTGGACAGTAATGTTTTTAATTTCCATCGTGAATAAGAAAAATTACATATATTATAAAATTATATATATATCATGTAGTCATATAGATATATGCATATTTTTACAAATTATGCTATAGTAAGTTTAGTATAGGGTCAGCCTGTAAAAAGTGCTAGTATAGAGCCCAAATTTGCCCTCAGATTACAGTTAAGGAGAGGTTGATTCCAACAGGGAGAAACTGCAAAGCCACTTAAAGTAGGTGGACTTTAATGTAGATGGGGTAGGATTTAAAAAGTATAATATGATGGGAAAGATATATTAGGTTATTTTAACAATGACTCATCCACTCATTCATTTAACAAGACAAGTAGGGAATACTTATTCCCAGGGAGTAGAGTGTACACTGCAGATGCAAAAACAAATAAATTAGAAAAGGTATTTGCACTTAAGGTAATCATAGTTGAGGGAAAATGGCAGACAAATCAAAACTAAGCAGTTTAACATTTTCATTTCAATCACAAAACTACACGCAAACTATTACTAGTGGATAGAGGTGAAGATCATAACCAAGCTTCAAATTGTCTAATTAGATTTTCAGAGGATTAATAGGAGTTAGATAAGTTAAATGAATTTGTTCAAATACCAGGCAGAGGGAACCAAAGACACAGTCAGTTTAACATGATATAGTCAACAATGTAAGAAGTCTGATGTTAATGGAGCAGAGATTATATGTCACGTGGCTTTGAGAAACAAGATGGGATGGATAGGTGTGGGAAAGACCATCCAGTAGCTTCCTGTAGGCTAGTAGATGTGAGGTGCACAAGGATGCAAGTGCTCATTTAACATGAGAAGGTGTATAGTTTAGTTAGTTAGGTGAAATGCTCCACTTGATGCTGAAGTCAGTGTGATTCTCCAACACCTTCTTTATTCATCAGATGACTATCCCGGCATTGGTTGTCTTTTGTACCCTTTATGGATAAGAATTACAGTATCCACTGTGGTTCTCAATAAATACTTGTTGATTAAGTGAATATTCATATAATAAACACTGAGATATTAGTTGGAGTATTTTTTTGGCCAACTCCAGATGAACAAACAATTTTAAAATCTCAGTGGCCTATAATAAAGCATTATTTCACAATCCTGGGGCTAAACATCAGCTGTGGTCTGATTGATCTTATCAGTCTTGGGTAGGCACAGCTGATTTACGGTTGGGTTTAAGTTGTGTATTGCCAATGAAGACAATATTGATCCCAAGAGGATAAAAATTGGTTCTTGGCATGTGTGTAGTATTAGATATAACTTTTGGTCTTCCAAAGAGCCATGGTATAGAAACAAAGACATGGTATATCTATTAAGTAAAAATTTTATGGTGTGGGGGCAGTGGGAAGGCAATTCAGAATTAAAAAAAAAAATGTCCAAAATGTCTTCTTTGAGAGGAGGAAATACTGTAAAACAAGGTAGAGAAACACTGGCTTAGGTTTTTCCAAGTAGTCTCATTCTATGATCCAAAATGAAGGGGCAATGTCTACCCACAGCATGCTTTTCCCTCAGGCAGAGACTAGAAGCACTGAAAAGCCAAGCCAAATCATTCATACACACTGAAAGCAAGATTCTGTGTGCTTTGTTTCTGCTCACTCTCCATTACAGAAAGCAGATCACAGCCCAAAATTTAATGAAGTAAGTATGTTTACCCTACTTATTTTAGTAGGAGGCATTGTAAATTCACAAGGCTAAGGGTGTGGATGTATACTAGTGTTATAACCATGACTAGAGAAGGGGATACAATAATCTAATCTAACACAGATGAATTCTGAAGTTGTAGAATGAGTATAAACAACCTACAATGGTGCCAGTCTTTAGCACAAATATTTGGGATAACAATAGGTCAAAAAGTGGGGCTGAAATTTACAAAACAAAGAAGAGTTACTTTGAGCAACTTTTTTCCTTGAACTTGCATTCTAACTCACTGAACAAATTGCTTGCTAGTTAGCATAGACAGCATTTTGACTTTATTGAGCTTTTATGTAAGTTCTGAAACATTTACAAAATCTCTGTTTTAAGCTGCACTAAATATTTCAGAGATAAATGACATAAACAGAAAATAAGAGCTCATGGAGCTTAATTTTATTAGCAGTTTTATTACTTAAAAACATATTAACAGAAAATGTCTATGGATAGCATGTTTCTATGACTGAAATAATCATACTAGCATGCATACATTACTATGAAATGATATCAGCAATAAAGTTTCTGGATAGTTTGCTCTTGTATCATGGCAGTAATATCATCACTAAGTTCTTCATCAATAGGGTGGAAATAAATACTTCATAGTCTATAAACTATAAAAGGCCAGTCAAGGTGTATACATTGAAGAAAAGCAGCTGAAAGAAAGGATCATTAACTTCACTCATAAAAATAGTACCAAAAGCATTTTCACTGTGGACTTGGAAAAAGTCATTGATTATTAAAGTGAACATGTAAGCTATTCTAAATAAATAACAATAATAATAATAATAGTGGCTACATCTATAATACTAAAGTATCTTAGGAATTAAAACAGGATGAAACTAACTAAGAAACAAACAAACAAACAAAAGTAACTTTTGTTTCCTTCAAATAAACAGCTCTGAAGGGGAAATTAACAAAATAAAAATGGTTTGAAATTAATCAATGGCTGTGAGTTAGAATGTGGTTAATCACGTAGGCTCTAATGTCAGTTGCCTAGGTTTGCATCTTAATTCTATTTAATTAGTCACGGAAAACTTCACTTACTTCATCTAACACTGAAGAGAAAGTATTCAACAAGTATTGTTTATTCTTATTTAATTGATATCCTCAAATCTTCTGGAACAGGTTTCAAAAACTTTCTCTGTAAAAAAAAAACTTATATTAAGTATTTTCAGCTTTGTAGGACACAGGGTCGGTCACAATTACTCGACTGTCATTGTAGTGTGAAAGCAGTTCAGCCAGCTCCGTCTGATGTTATATTTCAACTTCACTATAAAATACTACCAGCAAATACTATCCTTTTACTCTCAAAATTATAGATTATTTGATTAGCAGCTCTTCCTCCACCAAACTATCTTGTTTAGGTATACTTAGTATTGTGCTTCAATTTATCAAAGGAATAATTATTAAAACCAATTCATTGTATATTCCAGCAAAAAGTTAGCTGTCCTGTGAAATATGAGCTCCCCCTTATATAGTGGAGAAAGGTTCCTGGAAAGATGTCTAGTCAGAGATTATTTTTCTTTGTTTGCCAAGTTCCATGTGGACATATAGTTGATTTTTAAATCAACAGAATGTGAATTCAATCTATGTGGGCAACTTACAAGGCTGGCCCATAAAAACGTCCCCACACACTTATTTCAAAAAGTCTGGGTAACACATTCCAAGGTAACCCAGGAACATACACATGGAAGACTGCAGCACCTCCAGAGTCCAAATGACTGAGCAGAGCCTCCCTGCCAAAGAGCAGGAATATTCATATTGGACTATGGGATCAGTCAACAGTATACTTTCATATTTTAAAACACCTGAATTTTAAAGGCTTATTTGTTACTACAGCACATATTAAAATAACTAATTGACAATTTACTACTGGGCAGTGAGCCCATTCATAAAAAAACATTAATGTATGTAGCATTGGCTTGGAAGTCAGGTGGTAGTACCTGAAAAAGATATAAAAAAATGGAAGGCCAAAAGATGACTGTTGTATTATATAAAATACATGGTAAAACTGAGCCCTAAAATAATGTAAAAGATGAAGTGCCTGCTATGTGAGTAGCTCTAGAAGAAATAACTGAAAGCTATAATGTTAGTACATATTAATTGCTTCCCATGAATTACAGAAAGACAAGCTAGGGCAAACTGTTTGTTAATAGAAATGAAATTAAGTAGATTCACCAGAAATTCTGTTTTAAAAAATGCACTCTAAAAACTAACTGGCAAATCATGAGGTGATAAAAGGTGTTGAATTAAAAAAATAAAAACACATCCTGTTAATTTTTTTTCAGTTGGATGAAATGTTAAATAAATTCCACTTTTTTTCCAAAGTCTATTGTTTCAGATGCTTACAAGGTATCTGCTACTAAGTTACAGGCCCAAAGTAGCAAATAAATAATCATGCTTCAGAATTGCATCTAGGAAAAGAAAAAAAAAACATGAAGGATATAGAAACTTAGCCTACTTTATTGTTTTAAGTGACTAAGAATCAAGAGATGTTCATTACCACAATTTAACCAATTATTCTTTACATGCATCTTTATTTTCATTACTGGAAAAAAGGGCACAGACATATAGTGTATGATGTTTCATTGTAATAAGGCGAGGAATTCCATTTTCTCATTATTTAGGGGATGAAGTTATCTGCTGGGTGAAGGTCAACATAGTGGCTTAGCATATCTGAAGAGAGTAGAAAATACAGACATGACTACTATGTAGAAGAGGAGACAGTTAAATAGAAATAATAACAGTTATAATTCCTTATCACGGAGTGATTGGCTATGATGTGAGGCTACACGTTTGTAGAGATATCTTTATATTAATGTGTGTGTGTGTTGAGAATCAGCATCCTCTCTACGAGCACAGAAAAGGAAATCACTGGCTTGTTTTGAATTGGTATTTTCTCAGGCAAATATGAGGAAAAAATGTGAGGTCAGAGACAAGAGAGCAGGGGAGATTCCAATACTGACATAAAAATAGATCAAGTGAAATAACCCTGAAGTTGAAACTAGGTACAGATGGAAGGGAAGATATGAATACATTTTTATGTAAGCAAAACTCAAAGCAGTCATAATTCTGTAAAAGGTAAACAGTGTATTTGATACAATATAGAAGATAAATGGAAGGATAAAAGGTTGTGATCAGAAAATAAGCTTGGCTGATTTCAGATGAACAGCATTTCTTGAACGTTACCCAAGGGTGTAAGTTTATGGATCTGAAAGTGGTTTGAGCCGAAAGAAAGCTGACCCCCTTCTTACATCTCTAGGACATGGAGGCAAGGAAGAATGAGCACCATGAGAGTGACCTGAGCACCCATGCTTTATTATTCTTCATCCCAAGAGTCAACTGATTTGACAGCATGGAATTAAAAATGATAATAAACTTACTGTAACAGAAAAATGAGTAAGAGGCATAACAATAGATTAGTGATTCCCAAAATTTACAAAAGACAGAGAAATATGAGGGCTTTTGCTTAATGGAAAAGAGAAGACACAAAAGATGATTTCACGCACATGAAGGTGCTGTGGTTGAGGTGGGAGCCAATCTGACTAAGAACTCATGTAGACTCAGTAGTTACATGTCTGTTCTCTTCTTTGCCCACACCCCTCCTCAACACTTCAATGTAGAGTGAAAGGCAGCCTGGCTTTTGCATTTAACCCAGTCAAAACCCCAAAGGTATTAATAATTTGAAAGTGTTGCCAAGAGAGAAGTGGTGTTTCTGATAAAAAGTAAGTACTCTAGCAAAAGACCATCTCCCCATCAAAACACTTGAAAAAGCTGAGATTAAATGAGATTAAACCAATATGCAAGATGGCCCTAGCTAGCCTTCTCTTCAGTCAGAGATCTATGGTGGGGAAAGATAAAATACACAGAAGAAAAGGAAATCTATAAGATTTAGCCACAATACTCAGCATAGGCTATCATTATTTAATATATTAGTAAAAGCAGTAACATCTAAGAGAATATAAAGATCATCTATTAAAAATGACCTTTAGAAAACCAAATTAAATTTTCTAAGATATTGCCTTCAAAAAATCAGATTAACAAGAAAAAGAATAACTTAATCAGAGGACAAGAAAAAGCTCTTAAAATTAAAAATATTTACTGAAAAAAATCAATATATGAGTGAACTAATAGTCATTTCACAAGGAAAATGTGCCTAATGAAGTAGAAATAAAGACGGCATGCTGCATCTTAAAAATCCTATTTTTTCCATAGTGAGAAGCAATAGATATTTTTAAATTTAAAAAAGACATGATGCATATTATTTAAGTTACAGTGGAAATAAAAATAAGTAAAAATGGAAATGTTAAAAAATATTTAGTATATCAAGTAAATCTAAAGAGCAGAAGAGTGGGTTTGAAGACTGCACATATCTATTATAAGCATTTCTATATCATTTAATTGAAACAGAATGGCATAGAGGACCTCTGTTATCACACAGTTTTTTTCTGAGGTCCTAAAGCTGAAGACAGTGAGTGGTAAGTACCCATTCATATTCATATTTTCATGAGATTGGTTAGTGATGCACAGGATCCATCGGATAGTTATCTGATTCTTAGCCTATCACCCACTTTCTGGTTAGGAGAAAAAGAAGATGAAAATAAAAAGTAATTCAAAAGTAAGGAGACTATTAAAGTTCTTGTTGGACAGATACATAGTTTGCAAATATTTTCTCCCATCCTGTAGGCTGTCTTTTCACTGTGTTTATTATTTCCTTTCCTGTGTAGAAGCTTTTTAGTTGGATGTAACTTGATTTTTTCTATATTTTGCTTTTGTTGCCTGTGCTGTTGAGGTCTAATCCAAAACATCCTTCTCCATGTTATGTATTATTTCTCCTGTGTTTTCTTCTAGAGTGTTTTTTTTTTCTCATTTGAGGTCTTACATTTAAATCTTGAATTTATTTCGAGTTGATTTTTGTACATGGTGATAAATAGGAGTCTAACTTCATTCTTCCACATGTGGATATTAAGTTTTCCCAATACCATTTATTGAAGGGACTGTCTTTTCTCTATAGCACATTCTTGGCACCTCTGTTGAAAATCAGTTAGTTATGGATTTGATTCAGGATAAGCAAGCCCCAATACTGGGACTTAGTTCAGGAGGTTTCTTGGCCTTTCCCAGGGAAGAATTCAAGGGCTTGCTGGTGGTGGTGTTAAACAGCAGCTTTTACTGAAGCGTCACTGTACAGCAGCAGCAGAAGTACTGCTCTTTGTGGAGCAGGGCCACCCCATAGGCTGTGTGCCCAGAGTAGCACTTCAGAGGCAGTTCTGCAGTGATAGTTATACTCGCTTTTAATTACATAAAAATTAAGGGGTGGTTTATGCAGAAATTTCTAGGAAAAAGGTAGTAATTTCCAGGTTGTGGGGTCATTGCCATGGAAAAGGATGGAGACTTCTGGATATTGGCATGACAATGGCAAAGTGACAGAGCCTGATGGGCATGCCTTATGGGGAAATGCTTCTGTTCTGGACCTGTTTCAGCTAGTCCTCAGTTTGATCCAATGTCAGAGCCCCACCTTTGAGTGGAGTCCTGCCTCCTACCTCAGATGTATTTCTGTGTTCTCTATCCTATTGCATTGGTCTATGTGTCTATTTTTATGCCAGTACCATTGTATTTTGATTACTATAGCTTTGTAGTATTCTTTGAAGTCAGGTAGTGTGATGCCTCCAGCTTTGTTTATTTTACAAAAGATTGCTTTTGCTATTCACAATCTTTTGGGTTGTCGCACAAGGAAAGAAAATCAGTATGTCAAAGAGATATCTGCACTCTCATTTCTATTGCAGCACTATTTACAATAAGCAAGATATAGAATCCACCTAAGTGTCCATCAATATATGAATGTTATAGAAAATGTGGTTATATATACCACATTTCCACATATAAACAAAATACTTTAGCCATGAAAAAGGAGAAAATGTGGTCATTTGCAGCAACATGGATGAAACCTGAGGACATTATATTAAGTGAAATAAGCCAGGCACAGAAAATTACTGCATGATCTCACTCATATGTGGAATCTGAAGATGTGTATCCCATAGAAGTAGACAGTATTATAATAATTACTAGCATCTTGGGAGGGTAATAGGAAGGATACGGAGATTGGTTAATGTATACAAAATAATTGTTAGATAGGAGGAACACATTCTGGTGTTTCATTTTATAGTAAGGTTGACTATGGTTAACAATATTGTATGTTTTAAAATAGCTAGAAAAGAGAATTTTTTTAATGTTCTCATGACAAAAATATGGTAAATACATGATGTAATGGATATGCTAAATACTTTGATCTTATTTTTATACAATATATACATGTATCAAAACATCACACTGTACCCCATAAATATATACAATTAACATGTGTCAATTGAAAACACTTTTTTTTTAAGTATGGGAAGATTTTAAAGATTCACCAGCAGGTCAATTCTTTTTTCACAGAATTTTAGCATAAAATATCTTCTCTCCATGGTAGAAATATAGTGATGGTTCACTTCAAGAGTTTGTTTAACTCAAAAAGATGAGTTTAGGAGTTTGTTTAATTCAAAAAGATTGGATTTGTCTAGCAAATGGGATTGGGTTCTTGTCTCTGCACAGATGTTGAGCTGTAGAAACCTGTACACCATAATAATTTACTAGCTGAGAGTGTTTTAAGACTGTTATTCATGCACCCTAGGCTTTGGAAGCTACTATGAGTGACTCTCAGTAAGAAAATTCCTAAAGATGAGAAGCTGTCTAATGCTGCTGAGGATACTAGGTTAAACAAGTAACCAGGAACGAGCCATACCTCTCTTTCAGAATTTTACCAATTTTGCAATGACCTTAGTGGACACCAGAGAAGGAAGTCAGGCTGAGCCATCTTGACAGGACCCAGCAAAAGGGCTGCCTGATTGGTGAAGAAACCATGAAGAAAATGTTTCTGTGATTTGTGCTATTAGAGGCGGAACTGAAGAAGTATCACAAGAGGATATCCAGAAAATGTTTTTCCCACTTTATGAAATGGTGCAGTTATTCACTTAGTATCACCTGCCAAGACTCTGAGGAACCAACAAACATCCTGTGAGAGAAAGAGATATCATCTTGGATGGGAGCGTTATGTGGAGAACACTGTTCAAGACTGTAGAGTCACTTGTCAAATGGGATCTCGTTTTTCCTTTTTCCCTCTCTGTTCTATCCTGTCCTTGGGGGAACCAGAAGAAACTAGAACAGTAGGGGGAAACGAATGAATGAGCAAGACAAAAGGACAGGTCATTTGATATTTATTATCACCATAAATTCAGGAGCCTGGGCCAGTCCAGAGCAGCGGAAGAAATGTGAAGATTTAAGTGAGATATGAGATAAAAGTATGATTTACATTGGACTGAGTTTCTTCACACCTGAATGAGATCTAGAATTCTTTGACGGGACACAGGTTTCTTCCCTTGCTTGGTTGGAGTTGGCAAAGAGGGAAACCAAACAATGATTAAGATAGGGTATCAAACCCCATTTCACATCAAGTAACATTCTTAGGATTTTGGTTTCCTTTAAAGATGAAGCAGCTTCTACATTTATAAACATTGAAATTCTGAAATCTTACATTTGAGTCTGTGTTCAACCGTTTTGTTTCCTTTAAATGTTACTTTTGAGTCTTTTGATCTTAAAGACATTATTCATTCTCTAGATGTTTTGAGCCAGGGTTTGTATTTACATTATTCATAGCTTCCCAATTTATCCTTTTTTATCTTTCATATTCTTTCAATTAACTGATGCCTTAGATTTATCATTCATCAGAATAGGAATAAAAGCACTACATTGACAATTTTGTGTGTGCATGTGTATTGTATGAGTGTGTTCCTAATTTTGAAAATCATTCATGTGTTGGAAAAGATTTAAAGGACACTAAGTTTAGCCAGCAATCCTATTCTAATTATTATTTTGATATCAATCCTTAGTTCTGACAGTTATATCTCTCATGACTAGAACTTACTATTGTATGTTTTCAGATCAGTTTTATTTATCTATCCATTGATTCAACATATATTTGGTAAACTTCTTGTCAGCCACATGTGATACCAGGTAAACCAAGAGAAACATTTTGGCTATTATATAGAGGAAGTCAATACACAAATAGTAATAATTACAAACATGTTTTAAAAGAGTTTGTCATTTTAGAGAAGAAAATTTTTAAAAAATTAACAAAACATTTTGACTGCAGAACACACATACATCAGAAACTTTGTGGTTAGGGTCATCTTTGCTCCTCATAAGACAGAAAATGTATATATTCAGCAAACACATACTAAGGGTTGTCTTAGTTTGTTTTGTACTGCTGTAACAGAATACCTAAAACTGGGTCATTTATAAAGAACATAGATTTATTTCTTGTAGTTCTGAGTCTAGGAAGTCCAGGATCTAGGGGCTACATGTGGTGAGGGCTTTCTGCTGCACCATAACATGATGGAAGGCATCACATGCTGAGAGAGCACGTGAGAGAAGGAGAGGGCAGAATTGCTTTTAAGCAAACCCACTCTCACAGTAATGAACTCCCTCCTGAGATACATGAATACATTCATGAAAGCAGATCCCTTATGATACAACCATCTCTCATAGGCCTCACTTCTCAATAGTGTTGTTTTGGGGATTACGTTTCCAACACATGCACTTGGGGGCACACATTCAACTTACGGCAGTGACTCAGGATAACTCAGATAGAAGGAGTCAAAATATAAAGTGTCTTTCATCTTAGTCTATTTAGTCCCTGTTTGGTTTAATTTTCTGACAAAAGAGAGATTGGAAATATGCATTATTTATAACACTGTGATAATCCTGACTTTAGGGGCATTACTACAAGTCAGATCAAAGCCAATACATAGAAATTTCAAAAATAAAACATATTAATGTATTTTAAATAAAATACTTGAAAAAAGTACAGTAGAATATGTTTATATTTCAGAATATTTGAGATCATGAACATTAAATTTCATCATACTTTCAGCAGGTAATATTGATCCAATTATTTATTGGAATAGAAGCCTTCTCCACAATTTGCTGTTGTTCACATTTGTAAGACTTGATCAAGCAGGTATTAGTAAACATTTGTTGTATTATATGTTGCATATGAAGTTTGAGCACATTTATCTAACCTTAATATATCTCCTATCAAGTTTATATTTTTAAAATCTAGATGAGGATTATTGAAGAAATCAGGTCTTTATTTCCATTATTGAAGGAATTGGATCTTTATTTTTCTCAATCCCTCGGAAAGTTTAGGAAAATAATTTGCTCATATTTCCCATATATTGACTAGTACCTTTCATTTTGCCTTTGCTTTTTAGAATAGTTCAGTGGTCCCTGACTGAATGTGTTTTTTACTCTCTTCTCTGCTTGAAATTTTAGCAGTTTTTAATATATCTGTTTTAATAATAATCATGGAGGAAACATTATTAAATATAACAAATATTACATTTATCTCCACAACAATTTAGTCATTTAAGCCATGCATATTTTGTATATTTTCATCTGCATCTCAGAAAACAAATCACCATCATAAAATCATACCTAGAAAAAAACATAAGCATCCTAAATGGTAGTCATTTCCATCACAATTTTTGAAAACCGAGAAAACTGGTTTTCAACCGAGCTGGCAAATAATATCTTTTGAATTATAGAAACATATACTGCAGAAATTTCCAGAATCTTTACCCTAATTTGAATTGATTTAAAATTTACAGTGGGAAAAACTCCTCTAGTAATATACAGACTCCATGTAAAGGATGTAAAAAATGACATGAGTCCTATAAGTTCATGTCACAGGGCTTTGCTCTTTTAGTCTGCTTTTGAGCATTCTCTGACAAATTGTACTAATTATGTTTATTGATGCACATATATACAAATGAACATTATCTGTGGTCTTAAACATACCTGGCATAGGAAAAGGATACTTCTTCCTACTCCTTACGAGGAGGATTTGGTTTTACAAACTCATGTTCTACTCTGATGTGAGTAGAGAGGGCAGAAAACAAACTGGTGTTTAGTACTATGTATCCCAGAGCACCAGCATTTCCTTTCGTAATGGAAAGACACAAGTGCATGTGTGCACACACATGTACATACACACACAAACACACAAGTGCAAATACATATGCACACTCCATGATCAATGTGATTGTGATTGAAAACATAGGCTGGACTAAGAAATTGAAATTTTCAAACCCAAATTTGTCCTCCTTGGAATGAGTTTTACCTATTGACTCTCCATATTTAATTTGTACCTTAACATCAGTCTATGTTCTCTCCTATAAAGGTGGAAGATTAAACATGTAGACTAAGGGAAAAGGAAGAGGAAGTGGAGGAGAAGGAGAAGGAAAAATCTGAGAAACAGAGGTCTTATATCAGTGAGGTAAAATCTAACATTGCTTATTGTTATTTGAGTAAAAAATAGTTGTGCAGAGTAACAAATACAAAACAATTCAAAGCAAATTAAACACATTTGAATCCTCTCTGTCTCTTGGTGCCAAATACTTCTGCCTACCTTCAAGCATAGAGTTACCTCTAGTTTTAATAAAAGCTAAAAATCACTTTGAGAGGTAGAAATATTCAAGTTCTATATCTTTATATGTGTATTATTCTGTATGTATATTACGCTTCACTATGAACTTTACAGGAAACCATGTGAGACATATTCTACGTAGTGATATTATATTTAGTAACATCATTTCCCAATAATGTGTTTACAAATCCTCTCAGTAATACTAAATATACATCGAACGTGTAAAAGAATTTTTTAAATTATCAATAAAACTTATTCATGTATCTTATTACATAGAATTGTTATCTACTTGCCTGCTACATGTTAGTTTATCTCTACTTGTTTTGTGGCTTCAAAGTGTAAGTTCTCAAATTGGCTTCATGTAATCAGGATCCAGAATCCTTAGCTGACTACATTCTGTACTTTATAAGCTTTGCCGATGTTTAAATTATTATATATGTACTTTTACCTCAATACATTTTAAATCTTCATTTATTTTCTAGTTTACATTTCATCATTAGCATTTAGCAAGCTCCATGACTTGAAATAAGTCACTGAGTTTCAAGTGTCCAAAAAAAATCAGAAGGAAAAAAATATATTGCCTTCCTGTGATGTTATGATGGTTCAGAAAACAGAGCTGCCAAATATTATCTTGGTTTTGTTTTGTTTTGTTTTGTTTTGTTTGACTCCTGTCTCATGTGATACTACCACCTCAGCTTCAGGTGTGAGTCACTATGCCTAGCATATTGCCTTTTGAATATTTGTCTTTCTTTTTTTTAAATTTTATTATTATTATACTTCAAGTTTTAGGGAATATGTGCACAATGTGCAGGTTAGTTACATATGTATACATGTGCCACGTTGGTGTGCTGCACCCATTAACTTGTCATTTAGCATTACGTATATCTCCTAATGCTATCCCTCCCCCCTACCCCCACCCCACAACAGGCCCCAGTGTGTGATGTTCCCCTTCCTGTGTCCATGTGTTCTCATTGTTCAATTCCCACCTATGAGTGAGAACATGCAGTGTTTGGTTTTTCATCCTTGAGATAGTTTGCTGAGAATGATGGTTTCCAGCTTCATCTATGTCCCTACAAAGGACATGAACTCATCATTTTTTATGGCTGCATAGTATTCCATGGTGTATATGTGCCACATTTCCTTAATCCAGTCTATCATTGTTGGACATTTGGCTTGGTTCCAAGTCTTTGCTATTGTGAATAGTGCCACAATAAATATACCTGTGCATGTGTCTTTATAGCAGCATGATTTATAGTCCTTTGGGTATATACCCAGTAATGGGATGGCTGGGTCAAATGGTATTTCTAGTTCTAGATCCCTGAGGAATCACCACACTGACTTCCACAATGGTTGAACTAGTTTACAGTCCCACCAACAGTGTAAAAGTGTTCCTGTTTCTCCACATCTTCTCCAGCACCTGTTGTTTCCTGACTTTTTAATGATTGCCATTCTAACTGGTGTGAGATGGTGTCTCATTGTGGTTTTGATTTGCATTTCTTTGATGGCCAGTGATGATGAGCATTTTTTCATGTGTTTTTTGGCTACATAAATGTCTTCTTTTGAGAAGTGTCTGTTCATATCCTTTGCCTACATTTTGATGGGGTTGTTTGTTTTTTTCTTGTAAATTTGTTTGAGTTCATTGTAGATTCTGGATATTAGCCCTTTGTCAGATTAGTAGGTTGCAAAAATTTTCTCCCATTCTCTAGGTTGCCTGTTCACTCTGATGGTAGTTTCTTTTGCTGTGCAGAAGCTCTTTAGTTTAATTAGATCCCACTTGTCAATTTTGGCTTTTGTTGCCATTGCTTTTGGTGTTTTAGACATGAAGTCCTTGCCCATGCCTATGTCCTGAATGGTATTGCCTAGGTTTTCTTCTAGGGTTTTTATGGAATATTTGTCTTTCTTCTTATAAATGACATAATGAGAAAGTTCTCTGAGAAATTGAATTGGTAAACAAAATACAACAGAACTCATTCTCGCAGGCAATTTTTAACGTGTAAATAAAATCAAAATTTTGTATGTCTCAATATAAACAAGAGTTTCAATATTTCACATAATAAGATTAGACTTTCAAATAGCAAGGTAAAAATGCTGTTATTTAAACAATTCCAAAAATAAGGATTTTTGCATTTTTAGTGAGTGTGGAAGAAAAGATTAAATTGACTAGTTATCAAAAATTAAAAATTAAAACCATATCAATACTAGGATATTAAATTTAAAATATTACATACTTTTATAATATTGTGGTTAAAAGATACAAATTTTATTAGTGAAAGTACTAAATACAATAAAGCAATTTTACATTTGCATATATAATTTTTTTAATTTTGCACTAATCATAGGCTTACAATGTTTTTCATAACAACTTGGAGCAATATATTTTAAGAGCTCTCAAGTGTCTCTATGCCTTGATCCACTAATTTCACTGTATTAACATTTACAATGGGAAATATAATAAGCAGAGTAACAAAATCAGCAAATATATTCATGCCAATATAATTGATACTAGCTAAAATTTGGAACACAAAGATACATGAAAAAATGTACTTTTAAATAAATTCAATATATATGTAATTAAAAAACAATTCTGAAGACTGCAGAATGAGGAAAGTTCTTATGATATATTAAATATAATTTTTAAACTGACACTATTATTATCATAACAGCTATGGAAATATGCATAAACCTAGGATAAGAATAGGACAGGAAGGTAAAACTATACACTTATTTGTTAGGTTCTTGCTTTCTTTTTTTCCTGTAATATAACTTGCAAATATCATCAGAGACAAAATCTATTGAGTGGCTGTATTTTAACAAGTGTTATGTTTATATTATGACATTTTATTGATGCTCAGCTCAGGATGCAAATTAAAATTACAACTGACAACAGCTTTTTTTTTCTTTCTTAATGGGATATACAATTCTGGTTACTTTTCAATTGATGGGAATTTGGATTAAGAGAAATATTGCCTGTGACTTACTAATTATTTTTGGTAAAATAAGTGAGCCTCAGAATGATTTACTATTTTACTCAGGATTTCATAATCAGTTATGTGGCTGAAATGATATGTGAATCCATCTAATTTCAAAGCCCTCTATTTGTACGCCAAGAAGAAATGTGAAATAAATAAATCTGTGTAATAGATTCCATAGACTGTTTTATCAAGAAGACATGCAAGGCCTGCCAAAATGAGTAATATTTGTATCTGTAACCTTTTATCTATATGTCTAAGGCATTTTCCTCTCAGCACACACATGTGCACACACGTGCACACACGCAGACACTCACACACACCATACACTTTTGTGCATATTTTAATAATTATTTTCAAGGCAAATTGAGAAAAGTATGCCAGAGGCTGCTGGTCACACATTTTTTTAAAAAAATTGTGTGATTCTCATTTATTTTATTCATTTCAAATCGCACATTCTCATACTTCTATGTTTCTACTTATAAGTATCTTAGTACTGCAATAATGCTATTTTTGAAAGCAAAACATACTTTAATGAATTGTCACTTAACTAATATAGTATCTTCTTAAACATTGACTTTCCTGTTTGTATTTGCTACCACAGCAAATTTGGTATATCTTTATTAAGATATTTGTAGATTTGAATCCTAATAATTATTTTGTCTACCTGTTTTTTTTTTGGAAGAAGGAGAAATGCTTACTCACCCACAAGCAATGACAGCAAAAAGATGCTCAATACATACATATTAAGTGAAATAATAATATTAGATGTTAATGTGCCTAGCATTGGACTGCTTCATGCCTAATTTCAGTATGATATTATAACCTCAACCAAATATAAAATTAAGTACAACAAGTCTTGAAATTTATGTCTTTGGTGAAGTCTCTTAAAGGCAAGGATGAAGCAGAAATTCCACACAACACACAGCAAAGCTTTCCAAATATAATATTTTCTATCTTGTTCCGAATTCCCACAAAGCATACGTGTTGATACTAATCGTTTCTCTCTGGGTTAAACTCTAACTTATGCTATATTTTTCTCTATATAACTTAGTCTCTTCCTGATTCATTATCCCTTTTGTGTGCTCTAGAAGAGTCCTGTGTTTTTTAAAATGTAAATTAATCTAGTCTTTCTTTCTAATTTTATTGTACCAATTAAAATAAAATGCATGCACTTAAAAAGTTTAGATAACCAGTAGGCAAATAAAAAACAAAAACATTCTCAGAAAGCTCTCAGTGTGTAAAAGTATAAATGTGCTAACTTTTTATTTATTTTTTTTCTAAGTCACAGGATGAATGCAGAATAAATAGACTGTGCTATACACCTTTTATTTCCTTCGATTTTTAGGCCTAATTTTAAGGGGTCTTATAAATTCATGAAAAACCCTGGAATATATTTATTTTCTCTAACAAGGTGCCCAGTAAGGAGAAGTTGTTTTGTTTTGTTTTATTTTATTTTATATATTATTGTTGTCAAAGTGGATTTTTATGGGGGAAAGGAGCTTTACTAGCTTTGGAAGTGACTTTACTAGCTTTGGAAGAGGCTTTACTAGCTTTGGAAGTGACTTTGTTCGGTAAAATTACACTTTAGAAGCCAAAAGCACAGTGTTTTATTATTTGAAAAACAGTGCAAAGACAATCTGGAACCTGAAAACTGAACTAATCGTTTTTAATATAGTAAATTGTGTTTATATGCAATTTCTGATATTAAACATTAGAAGTATATTTCTCTCCAAAATAGATTTGGACTAGACTACTATTTTCATTCACATAAATTTACCTTAATTTTGAAAAACTCAAACTTCTAACAATTTATTCTAAAATTTTAGGGTTACTGTATTTTGGGGCATGGAGTTTAACCACATCCTATAACTGGATATAAGAATGTTCACTGATGTATTCGTAATATATTTCTCCTTGCTTCATGACTGTTAGCACTGTCATTTTTTACTCCTACTCCTGCTGGATCTCAGATTGAAGGAAGAAAGGACGTTTTACTTCTAGAAAGTGAGTGCTGCACATAAAGCAAAATATGTCTAAGGGGCATGAGGGTTAGCCCCTGGACATTTCTAATTAGGGGGCATGAGCTAGCCCTCACATATAAAAACTTGTTCAAACTAATAAAGATATAAGCCTAAGATTTTAGGGCCGTTTGATGGCTTGTACTCTGTCATCTTAGCAAAACTACATTCTCCCAAATTCCCTTGACTGAATAGTTCTGGTTTAGAAATGGCAACAAAAGAAATATGTGCAGGTCTTGGAAAGTAGAAGGAATTAGCAGCCATTATGCCATCAGGGTTGATGTGGGCACAGAATGCCACTGAAGCTCACAGACATCTCTGATATACCAGTTTCTAAGTGATATGTATGTTCAGCTATGTGATAGAAGTCAGGAACAGTTCACTCATTCCATCGACATTAGAGGCCGCTAGAAACCAATGTGGGTTTCAGGTTGTTTTTGCTCTCTCCAATTCATGTCCAGCTTTTCTTTCCAACTGGCAGCTGTGCGGGCTTATTGCAACTTCAGCAGCAACAATCTGCCATGCTTTTCTTTGCCTATCTTTTCTTTCTTACAAAGCTTAATCTCTATAAAATATGCTTTCTTCCTTATCATCAATGGTGGTTCTGCTTTCCTAATGAAATCCTGACTGGCATATGTTTGTGGGATAATAGGACAGGCAGCTATGCTCAGCTTTCTGTTTTTTATTGTTTCAGAAATTTATACAATGTTTTAAATATACAATATGACCTTAACAAAACTTCTAGGAAGTTAAGGGAAGCAGCTGGATTCATATATGAAGTAAAAAGTACAGAGAGTGCCAATTGCCTGGTGTTAAAGGTTAAGAAGCTCTGCTAAGTGGTTTGATAGCTTCAGTTAGCAACATGGAGAGCATATGAAAGGAGAGGCAATAAGAAAATACGAACATAGATATGTAGTACCTATAGGTGCTTTTATGAGTTTTCTATTGATGACATAAGAAATCACTACACATTTAATGGCATAAAAATTATTATTTTACAGATACAGAAGTCCTATACAGGTTTCGCTGTATAGTGACACATCAAGGTGTCAGCCAGGCCATGGTCCTTCTGAAGGCTGTAGGAGGAAATCAGTTTCCTTCCCTTTTCAATTTCTATAAGCACCCACGTCTTTAATATATTAGACTGTTCTTGCATTACTATAAGGAAATATCTGAGGCCAGGTAATTTATAAAGAAAAAAAGGTTTATTTGGGCTCACAGTTCTGCAGGCTGTGCATGAAGCATGGTGCCAGCATCTGCTTCTGGTGAGGGCCTCAAGAAGCTTCCAATCATGCCTGAAGGTAAAGGGGGAATGAGCATGTTACTTGGCAAGAGAGGGAGCAAGAGAGAGAAGAGAGAATTCCAAAACTCCTTCAAACAACCAGACCTTGCATGAACTAACTGAGCAAAAACACATTTATTACCAAAGGGATGGTGCTAAACCATTCATTAGGGCTTCCCCCTGTGATCCAACTGCCCTCCCACTAGGCTCTGCCTCCAATATTGTGATCACAGTTCAGCATGAAATTTGCAGGAGCCAATATCCAAACCATATCACTTGCCATACGGCCAGCTTCAGTCATCTTCAAAGCCAGATATGTTGGATCTTCCTCTGACTTAAACCAGAAAAAGTTTTTCCCTTTCGAGGATTCATGTGATTAGATTGGCCAACCTGGATAAACCCAGATAATCTTCCCATCTCGAGATCTTTAACCTTCTTCACACCCAGAGACCCTTTGCCATGTAAAGTAACATTTCCTCAGGTTTTGATGAGTAGGATGTAGACACCTTTGGAGTAGGGAGGAATTATTCTGCCTATCACAGTGTTCAAAGGATTCATATAAACCATTTACAATGAAGAAAATCTTAGAGAAAAGCTAGAATTCTTATCTGTTGTAGAAGACCTATGGTTTGAAAACACTCTGCTTCGAAATCTAATAAGAGTAGGACCTTAGACTTGAAAATTAACTTAAAAATTAGCAATAGTTTTCTTTGTTTTATTTTCAGACTTTTTTCCTAAATGGGGACATATTTATTATTTTATGTTGTTTTCATTATTGCTTTGAGTGTATAGTGTAAATGTGCTTCAAGTCTTGAATGAGATTATAAAATCAGGGAAGTGAAGGAATTAAAATTTTAAAAATATTGCACATATTTCCATATAAAACCCTGTTTTATGTAAGTCAAGGAAAAATAGTATTGTCTTAATCTTTTTGTATATTTCAATTATTTACACTTTAATGAAACTAGTTACTAAAAAGCTTTTTATTTGTTCTTAATTTAAGAGAATCGATATTGTGCATATATTTGTAACTTCTGGGGCATTAGTTATAATAAGAATGTTACATTCATAATGAGCAGTTATTTTTATAATCTGCTATAACATAGGTTTTCCATTTTAAAGGGATAAACACATTCATCTACCAAGTAAATTGTAAGTCTTATATAATTTTGAACTCAACAGTTCTTGGATGATAACTTTAAAACAAATGAATATATATCCATCTTTAGTTAACAAAAAGAGTCTTAATTGAATTTCATAGTGAAGATGTAAAATAAATGTGATTTTAATTTAAAATTTTAGGTAAATGACATGCAAACAACTTCCAATTTTCTTTAATAGCATTCCAGAGTTTTGCAGTCTCAAAAAATATTGGATCAATCAATTATTCATGGAAAATTTCACTCTAAGTACTTTAAGCTTATGATTTAAACTAACAATTCACAAAAATTTAAAACAATGCATTTGAGGCCTGTAATGTTTTTCCAAATATAAATTATCTCTTTTATTTTTTCCAATAATGCCCTGAGGTGGATATTAAATGCAACATTGTACAAATGAATACTATGAGACTCTAGAGTTTAATACACCTGCTCAGACCCAGAATTTTAATGACTTTAAACCTGGTGACTTTCTTACCACACCACCATTTTAATTTTTCTAAGGAGAATCTGTTATGAGATGTCAGTCTGTAGCTCCTGCAGAGGCTCTGCTTCCTTTCTGGCCTTCTTCTCTCATCCACTAGATGAGAGGAAGATGTATTTGCTTTCTGTTTACAGTATGTTTCTCCTCTTATGCTATGTTTATCTTTATCTCCAATTTACTCATTGGATACCTCTGGGTCCTGAGTCATATAACAAAATACGCTTTGTATAGATAATTTTTTTTGTCTTCTTAACAAAAGTATTTTAATGCACACATTTAACTAAAAATTCTCTTCCCAGAGGATTTATAATATGCTACTGAGAGTTCAATAAATGAGAAGCTTGCTATTCATCAAGGTAACTTCAATTTTTCTTTTCATTTTTTTAAATTTTACTTTAAGTTCTGGGATACATGTGCTGAATGTAAACGTTTGTTACATAGGTATACATGAGCCATGATGGTTTGCTGCACCCCTCAACCCATCATCTAGGTTTTAAGCCCTGCATGCATTACGTATTTGTCCTAATGCTGTCCATCCCCTTGCTCCCACCCCCTGACATGCTGCCTTGTCTGATGTTCCCCTCCCTGTGTCCACGTGTTCTCATTGTTCTACTTCCACTTGTAAATGAGAACATGCGGTATTTGGTTTTCTGTTCCTGTGTTAGTTTGCTGAGGATGATGGTTTCCAGCTTCAACAATGTTCCTGCAAAGGACATGAACTCTTTTTTTTTTTTTTTTTTTTTTTGAGACAGAGTCTCGCTCTTTCGCCCAGGCTGGAGTGCAGTGGCACTATCTAGGCTCACTGCAAGCTCCACCTCCAAGGTTCATGCTATTCTCCTGCCTCAGCCTCCCGAGTAGCTGGGACTACAGGCGCCCACCACCACGCCCAGCTAATTTTTTGTATTTTTAGTAGAGACGGGGTTTCACTGTGTTAGCCAGGATGGTCTCGACCTCCTGACCTCGTGATCTGCCTGCCTCAGCCTCCCAAAGTGCTGGGATTACAGGTGTGAGCCACCAAGGCCGTGAACTCATTCTTTTTTATGGCTGCATAGTATTCCATGGTGTATATGTGCCACATTTTCTTCATCCAACCTATCATTGATGGACATTTGGGTTGGTTCCAAGTCTTTGCTATCGTAAATAGTGCAGCAATAAACATAACGTGTGCATGTGTCCTTATAGTAGAATGATTTATAATCCTTTGGGTATATACTCAGTAATGGGATTGCTGGGTCAAATGGTACTTCTTGTTCTAGATCCTTGAGGAATTGCCACGCTGTCTTCCACAATGGTTGAACTAATTTACACTCCCACCAACGGTGTAAAAGCATTCTTATTCTCCACAGCCTCGCCAGCATCTGTTGTTTCCTGATTTTTTAATGATTGCCATTCTAACTGGCATGCAGTGGTATCTCATTGTGGTTTTGATTTGCGTTTCTCTGATAACCAGTGATGATGAGCTTTTTTCATATGTTTGTTTGCCACATAAATGTCTTCTTTTGAGAAGTGTCTGTTCATATCCTTTGCCCACTTTTTGATGGGGCTTTTGTTTTTTTCTTGTAAACTTGTTTAAGTTTCTTGTTGATTCTGGATATTAGACCTTTATCAGATGGATAGGTTGCAAAAATTTCCCCTATTCATAGGTTGCGTGTTCACTCTGATGTTAGTTTCTTTTGCTGTCCAGAAGCAGTTTAGTTTAATTAGATCCCGTTTCTCAATTTTGGCTTGTTGCAATTGCTTTTGGTGTTTTAGTCCTGAAGTCTTTGCCCAGGCCTATGTCCAGAATGGTATTGACTAGGTTTTCTTCTAGCATTTTTATGGTTTTAGGGTTTACATTTAAGTCTTTAATGCAACTTGAGTTAATTTGTGTATAAGGTGTAAGTAAGGAGTACAGTTTCAGTTTTCTGCATATGGTTAGCCAGTTTTCCCAACACCATTTATTAAATAGGGAATCCTTTCCCCATTGCTTGTTTTTGTCAGATTTGTCAAAGATCAGATGGTTGTAGATGTGTGGTGTTATTTCTGAGTCCTCTGTTCTGTTCCGTTGGTCTATATGTCTGTTTTGATAACAGTACCATGCTGTTTTGGTTACTGTAGCCTTGTAGTATGGTTTGAAGTCAGGTAGCATTATGCCTCCAGCTTTGTTCTTTTTGCTTAGGATTGTCTTGGCTCTACAGGCTCTTTTTGGGTTCCATATGAAATGTAAAATAATTTTTTTCTAATTATGCAAAGAAAGTCTATGGTAACTTGATGTGAATAGCATTGAATCTATAAATTACTTTGGACGGTATAGGAATGCTTGTGATTTTTGCACATTAATTTTATATCCTGAGACTTTGCTGAAGTTACTTACCAGCTTAAGGAGTTTTGGGGCTGACACAACAGGGTTTTCTATATATACACTCATGTCATCTGCAAACAGAGACAATTTGACTTCTTCTCTTCCTATTTGAATACCTTTTATTTCTTTTATTGCCTGATTGCCTTGGCCAGATCTTCCAATACTATGTTGAATAGGAGTGGTGAGAGAGAGAATCCTTTTCTCGTGCCAGTTTTCAAAAGAAATGCTTCCAGGTTTTCCCCATTCAGTATGATATTGGATATGCGTTTGTCATAAAAAGCTCTTATTATTTTGAGATATGTTTTATCAATGTCTAGTGTATTGAGAGTTTTTAGTATGAAGGGATGTTGAGGCCTTTTATCAAAGGCCTTTTCTGCATCTATTGAGATGATCATGTATTTTTTGTCATTGATTCTGTTTATGTGATAGATTATGTTTATTGATTTGCGTATGTTGAACCAGCCTTGCCTCCCAGGGATGAAGCCGACTTGATCGTGGTGGATAAGCTTCTTGAGATGCTGCTGGATTTGGTTTGCCAGTATTTTAGTGGGGATTTTCGCATCAATGTTCATCAAGGATACTGGCTTGAAATTTTCTTTGTCCTTGTTGTTGTTGTTGTTGTAGTTGTGTCTCTGCTAGGTTTTGCTATCAGGATGAGGCTGGCCTCAGAAAATGAGTTAAGGAGGAGTCACTTTTTCTACTGTTTGGAATAGTTTCAGGAAGGAATGGCATCAGCTCCTCTTTGTACCTCTGATGGAATTTGACTGTGAATCTGTCTGGTCCCAGGTTTTTTTTGGTTGGTAGGCTATTAATTACTGCTTCAATTTCAGATCTTGTTATCTAGTCAGGCCTAGTCAGGGATTTGATTTCTTCATGGTTTATCCTTGGGAGGTTGTATGTGTCCAGGAATTTATCCATATCTTCTAGATTTTCTAGTTTATTTGCAGAGGGGTATTTATAGTATTCTCTGATGGTAGTTTCTATTTCTGTGAGATCAGTGGTGATATCTCCTTTATCATTTTTTATTGTGTCTATTTGATTCTTTTCTTCTGTATTAGTCTAGCTAGCAGTCTATCTATTTTGTTAATTTTTTGAAAAAAAAAACAGCCCCTGGATTCATTGATTTTTTTTCAAGGGTTTTTCATTTCTCTATCTCCTTCAGTTCTGCTCTGATCTTAGTTATTTCTTGTCTGCTGCTAGCTTTTGAATTTGTTTGCTCTTGCTTCTCTAGTTCTTTTAATTGTGATGTTTGTATGTTGATTTCAGATCATTCCAGATTTCTGATGTGGGCATTTAGTGCTATAAATTTCCCTCTTAACACTGCTTTAGCTGTGTACCAGAGATTCTGGTACGGGTTTTCTTTGTTCTCATTGGTTTCGAAAAACTTCTTTATTTCTGCCATAATTTTGTTATTTACCCAGTAGTCATTCGGGAGCAGGATGTTCAATTTCCATCTAGCTGTGTGGCTTTGAGTGAGTTTCTTAATCCTGAGTTCTAATTTGTTGCACTGTGGTCTGCAAGACTGTTTTTGATGATTTCCGTTTTTTTATATTTGCTGAGGAGTGTTTTACTCCTAATTGCATGGTCAATTTTAGAATAACTGCTACATGGTGCTAAGAATAATGTATATTCTGTTGATTTGGGGTGGAGACTTCTGTAGATGCCTATTAGGTCTATTTGTGCAGAGCTGAGCTTAAGTCATGAATATCCTTGTTACTTTTCTGCCTCACTGTTCTGTCTAATATTGACAGTGGGATGTTAAAGTCTCCCACTATTATTGTGTTGGAGTCTAAGTCTCTTTGTAGGTCTCTAAGAACTTGTTTTATGAATCTGGATGCTCCTGTATTGGGTGCATACATATTTAGGATAGTTAGCTTTTCTTGTTTCGTTGATCCCTTTACCACTATGTTATGACCTATTTTGTCTTTTTTGATCTTTGTTAGTTTAACGTCTGTTTTAACAGAGACTAAATTTGCACCCCGGTTTTTTTTGGTTTTGTTTGTTTGTTTGTTTGTTTGTTTTTGCTTTCCATTCCTTGGTAAATATTTCTCCATCCCTTTATTTTGGGCCTATCTGTGTGTTTGTATGTGAGATTTGTCTCCTGAATACAGCACACCAATGGGTCTTGAGTGTTTATCCAATTTGCCAGTCTGTATTTTAATTGGGACATTTATCTCGTTACATTTAAGGTTAATGTTGTTATGTGTGAATTTGATCCTGTCATCATGATGCTAGCTGGTTATTTTGTTCAATAGTTGATGCAGTTTCTTCATAGTGTCATTGGTCTTTATATTTTGGTGTGTTTTTGCAGTGGCTGGTACCAGTTTTTCCTTTTCCTATTTAGTGCTTCCTTCAGGAGTGCTTATAACAAGTGACAAAATCCCTCACCATTCACTTGTCTGGATAAAATCATTTTTTCTTTTCTAGAAGATGCACAATGACTTTATATTACATTGTTAAAAAAAGATATGGGTGCATTTTACCTTACTCAAAATGTATTAGATTTAAATATTATATGAAATAATTTTAAATAAATTGGTAGAAACATATAATGGAATATTATTTAAATTTTAAATAAATTGGCATATATATACACACACACACATATATATATATGAATATTATTTAACCAAAAAATGAAATAAATCCTGACGTTTGTGACAGCATGGGTCAACCTGGAGGGCATTATACTAAGAGAAATTTGTCAGATTAGAGAGAAACAAATGCTATATAATCACGCTAATATGTGGAATCTAAAGAAGTCTAATTCATAAAAGAAATGGTGGTTTCCAATGGCTGGGAGGTGGGGGAAAAGGGAGGTCTTGGTGAACAGGTGCCAACTCTATTTAAAAGATAAATAAATTCTGGGGATATAATATACAACATGGTGACTGTAGTTAATAATTTTGCAAAAAAGAAAATATCTATTTTCTGAACCTATACAGAAAGTTTGCTGACCCTTATATAGCACTTATGAGATTCAGTTAAAAGACAAAAGAACAAAGAATATGAGGCTTCAGTGGTGTACAAAACTCCACATGTCTTTTGGAATAATAAAACATGACCTACTCACTTATCTTGTCTACTGGACTGCAGTCTACAAGCTAACATTTAACTTCACACCACATGAGCTTTAATCAAATAGTAAATTGCAATTTCGAATACCCCTATCTACTCCTGAATCATTATCTAGTCCTTGGGTATTCTTGTTAAACATTGCCTCAGTAGATCATTGAAAGGACATAATGTACTCTTTTTTGATTTCCAGGTTTGGGATAATTTTTCTTAATACCACTGAAGTAAAAAATTCAATCAATCCAAATTCAATCTTCTAGTTTCTACTCTGTTATCTAATCATATCTCTGTCCTAATTTCATTATAATTCGTTTTGAAGGCAGTTGCTAAGGCACATACAAAATGTATGAAACATAGTATCATAAAAATTTTCATAGAAATGATTCTTTCCTATCATTTTACTTTTCCATTCCTTGGGATATGACATTACCTTTATACTGCTGGCACTTATTTTATTCTTCATAATGTAGAGTTATTTGCTGCAGGTAAGGCTTTCTCATTAGGCTATAATATACTTTACATCATAGCAGAGTCCACTATTGTTAATGATTACTTCTTATTAAGTTAGGTAGATCTTTAATGCACACTGAGTTAATTTTTGTAGATTTTTTTGATAAGTAATCCTGCATCATATAAAACAGTGTGACATTTTGTAGACAAGTAGCAAGACTTCTCAAGTCTCTACTTCAATTTCTTTAAGACAAGGTTACATTTATTTGAAAATCTTTAACATCTTCCAGAGATATTGTTCTTTTATGTCACATGAAAAAATACTTTATTGTCTTCTTGTTGCCTACTGATGTTGAAACATTCTAAAAGTGTCTTTTTAAATATCATACCTCCTGGAGCAATGGAAATCATATTTGACCCCCTTTGCATTGCTGAAGCAAATACTACTATATTAGTTGGTTTTCATACTGCTATAAAGAACTTCCCAAGGCTGGGTAATTTATAAAGGCAAGAGGTTTAATTGACTCACAGTTTAACATGGCTGAGGAGGCCTCAGGAAAAATGCAATCATAGTAGAAGGTGAAGAGGAAGCAAGGCAGCTTCTTCACAAGGCAGAAGGAAGGAAAAATGCCAAGCAAAAGGGGAAGAGCCCCTTATAAAAATAAATCCGATCTCGTGAGAACTCACCCACTATCACAAGAACAGCATGGGGGAAATCACCTCCATGATTCAATTACCTCCACCTGGTCTCCTCCTTGACATGTAAGAATTATGGAGATTACAATTCAAAATGAGATTTAGGTGGGGAAACAAAGCCTAACCATATCAACTACTGTGGCTATTTGTTATTTTCAATTCGTTATTTAGTTTTTTCCTATGACATGTATTTATGGATTCAAGTACCTATTGTTAACAACAATATTATTCTGCTGATATATGTGGTCATTGTTTCCACCAACGCACTAACTTTAATAACATGTTTAGGTAAGAAGATATGTGTTATTGTCAAAATAATTTTTATGTATCATTTTTCATAATGTATGAAAATACTAAACCATCAACAGATAATCCCAAACACCATAAAAATTTATTATGTTTTGAATAATATTCAATAGTTTTAAGAATCTTAATGAATATGGAATGTTGAGTTTCAAATTTTCATGTGCCTAGTAATTATATAGGAAACTTGTTATCATGCATAAGACAAATATCTATCTGCACCGATTTTAAGATTAGAAGCCAGCAAAGTATCCAGGGATCTACATTGCAACAGGTACTTAAGAAGAATATATTGGAGGTTGTCAGACCTCAAACTGATAGAAATGCTGTAAAGTATGCATTTTTATAAGATTTCGAATGAGAATTTGAAAGTGTTCCAAAATCTTAGAACTCTGCGTTAAGCTATATTTTCTTTTTATATTTAAGAGAGTGGTAAATATTTCCAGTCTTATTAGATTTAAAATATTTAATATCATACATCTATTGAACTGATAAGACATTCAACTGAATCTTCATAGGAATTTATTGGCCCATTCTATTTTCAAGAATGGAACCCCAAAAGTAAAATTATTTTCTTAGTTCTGCAGGTCAAAATGGAGAGCCAGAAGAACTCCTCTGTCATTTGCCTGTGGTTCTGTTTAGTATTGATGGAGGGTTAATATCAAAACTAGATTCTTTCTGAGGTGGAATATTAGATCAGATTGAAAGAGAAAGACTAAATGAGTGTATCAAGTAAGAGGATATGTGAAATAAGAATCAGAAGCAAAATCTAGGCAATAAGACATGTGGGCCTGAATAAACAGAGGAGAGTAGGTTAGAATAAGTAAATGCATGGAATAAACTCCATTGATGTGGAAAGGAGTGTGGCACTGAAAGTTTAAGGGTGCTATTTAGTCTGTATAGGACGTGTGTGTGTGTCTGTGTGTGTGTGTGTGTGTGTGTGTGTGATTGAAAGAGAAAACATTGTAATATTATAGAAGGTCCCATAAAAATATATCTTGAAGCAGTGGTACAGGCCAGGAAGCATGAGGGGGATATTACATATGGTGAATTTAAAAAGAAAATAGTCACATCAAACTTACTAACAGAAAGTGAACAAGCTAGAAGCAGAGAAGAGGCATCTATAATGTACTGAAGGAAAAATAAAGAACTAACCTAAAATTCTGTATTCAAAAATATCTTAAAAATAATGTCTGTGATTTTCCAGACAAGCAGATGCTGAGAATATTTGTTGCCAGAAGACCTGAACTATAAGAAATATTCAAGTAAGTTCTACAAGCAAAAATCTCATGGCACCCAACAAAACTCGAATCTACTCAAATAAATGAAGAACGCTCAAAGCTGTAAAAAGTGAAGATAAACATTATGCTTATTTTAATTGCTCTAACAGATAACTGACAATCTAAAGAAAAAACAGCAATATATTTTGGGATTTATAGCATGCAAACGTAAACTACATGACTGCTCTGGGTGTAAGTTTGCTCCTTCACTTTCTAGCTGATTACATCTTGGACAATTTATGTAACCTTCCCCATTTCAGTTTCCTTGTCCTTCAAATGGAAGTGAGAATGGTATCTACCTCACAGGACTGTTGTCAGAATAAAATGAGTTAACAAACATAAATATCTTGAAAGCACTACTTTATGCCTAGTAAGCTTAAGAAATTATGGTTTATATTAATATTTTTAGTATCATTTTATTACAGAGAATAAAATGTGAGATTAAACCAAAGTAAAGTGTGTTGAAGACCATGTTATAAAAGCCATAAATCCTTAAATTCATACAGATTTTTCACTTAGACAATGGTTCCACTATTACCATGATTACTTGGCAATATTTTTTATAAACAGTTTTCAAGGCCCCACTTTCAGTGCCACTGAGTTAATATGTCTAGGATAGAGCCCATTAATTTCTAAAACAGAACATACATAGTTGATTATAATGTAGTCTGCTACCATTCCTTGATAAAACACTGTATTTCTAATAGTTAAGGGCCATGTTTTCTGGTTTATATCATGTTTTCTCCAACCCCTACCATAATTCTTGGCACAGAACAAACACTCAAAATTTTGTTTTAAATATTTTAATGAAAAGAGAGGTGGAAGGAGAAAGAAAAAGAGAGAAAAAATACTAAGATACATGTACAAATAAGATTGTCTGCATGTAGAAAAATCAATATAATAATATCAACACACCTTTTGATATTGTCTATACCCTTTGTCTATACCCTACCACCACCAAAATCAAAAAACAATTATTGATATGAAAAATGAAATTGCCAATTTACAGTATCAGACACTACGGAGAACAGAACCAAGACCCAAGTGACACTAAATTAACTGGATTACTTATAAAAAGGATGTGCTGTATCTGTCAGTTAATAGCTAATGTAAAATTCAGACTATTCTATTGAAATGCTGTAGTACACATACTTCCTCTGTAATTTAATCAGAAGTTATTGTTTTATATTTTAACAATAACAATGCAGGACACATTGAGAGAATAAGGAAAAGGTATATATTAAAGCAGTTATATTTCTTAGAGAAGCTGAGATTTAACCAATAAATGCAATCTTTATGTTATCATTTGGACAAAATTGCATTACCATTACCTGTAGAAATAAATCTCTTGCCATGATAGATCTTCCTCTTTTAAGATTCATTAGCACTTTGCCCTTCTTTTGAAAGCATTCATTTTACTTTAGCAATTCTTTAAAAGATGTGTTATTTAACAAACTGCTAGAGAAATATTTACAGAAAACATAAACATCTTATTTGTAGCGGTGTTCCTAGCTCTAACAGAGTGCTGGTACATAGTAAACCCTAAATAAATATTTGTTAATTAAATACTTAATTAAATGAACTAAAGGTCTTTGTGATTGGAATCTTTAGTTTTAAAAAGTAAGGTCATGCAATGTGTATGTGCAGTAGGTTGACTTCATTGAAGTGACTTTTAGAATGATTCTAAAACTGTTCAGCTACATTGTGCTTCAGACATAACTTTTTAAAAATGTAATTTCAAATTTTATTTTGTATTCAAGGAACACATGTGCAGGTTAGTTACAGGGACATAGTGTGGTGCTAAGGTTTGGGGTACAAATGATCCCATCGCCCAAGTTGTAAGCAGAGTACCCAACAGGTAGCTTTTCAACCCTTGCTCCATCCCTCTCTACTGCCTCTAGCAGTCTCCAAGACTAGTAGTCTTGTTCCTATCTTTATGTTTATGTATACACAATGTTAAGCTCCCAATTATAAGTGAGAATATGTGGTATTTGGTTTTCCGTTCTTGCATTAATTCACTTACGATAATGGCCTCCATTTCCATCCATGTTGCTGCCAAGAACATAACTTTAAAGAGGACCTTTATTATTGTTCATAAACAATTTGGATTTAGAAATAAGTTGAAGCCATTGGCATCTTTCAGAGGGCTTTGATGTGTTTATAAATGCATGAGGAAAATTATATTGGAAGCAGTATTAAAGGATGATGAGAGGTTGATTTCAGTTTCCTGTGAATAAATCCAGTTCCTCAGGTGTGAGATAGAATGAATGTCAAGCCATAGGAATACTTTAGAGAGACCTGAATTTTAGGCAATTTGACAAAAATTGAGGGAAACTGGCTCAATCCTCTGTGGAAAGTATAGTGAATCTATCGCAAAACTGTTGTTGAATGACCAAAGGAGATTTATGTAAAGAAAGAGAAAAACCTTTGTTTCTATGTAGGAATGAAGCAGTAACCAACACTAACTGCAGGAATAGTAGAAGCTTAAGAATAATAGACTTTGATGTTTATTAAGTTACTAGCATTCAAATTTCTTTATTCATTTGGAAAACAGAACAAAAAAAGATTGAGCTCTTATTGTGATCAAGGAACTCAAATTAATAGAATTAAATGCCATATATATAGAATTAAATGCCATATATATACACACGTATATACATATACGTATATACATATACGTATACATACATACATATATACATATATGTATATATGCATATATACTTTTTTTTAGAAGCACAATTCAAAGTAAAGATATGTACCATCAGAAAATTGTACTAGGGTCTGTGTAGATAAGAAGTAATGGAATTATTGGTGCATGTCATTGCATATACTCCTCTGCAAACCACTCAGATGCACCTTTCTGTCTGCTTTTCTCTTGTTACAGGGAACTTTGGAGGTATCATTCAAGAACCAATTTATAGATTTATAAACTTTTATGGCAGGAATGGACCTTTGAGGTTAGCCACTTCACCCCTTGGTTACAGATTTCTCTGAATAGGCATCAATAAAAGTATCTGCTGGTTGTGCCTCTCTCACACTCAAATAGCACTCATGCAGTGGGGACCTGATCATTAAGAAACACATACATTTTGCCATCTCTTTCATGTGAAAGAATTTCAGCAAGGCAATGTAAATGATCTTGAGCAAAATGAAAATTTGGGAGAAGAAAATAATTTTGCATTAGCAATCTTAAATTATCCTTCCTCCCCACACTCAAAACAAAGAAAAATAGAAAACCTCTACTTAAAAATCCCTAAGTCTCCATATTGCATATACCCTCTAAATTGAATTAATTACTTTGCCATCACAGACAAAAATCTGCTGAGACTTTTTCCTAAATTCCCTTTGGTACCAAATACTGATTACCTTGAAATAATTTATGCAACTGAATTGACACTCTATAATTTTAATTTATCATTGACTGTAATGGGAGGATGTATTTTGCTCTTTTGGATTACTATCTATGGTTATTTTTGTTCCTTTCAATAAAATTAGATCCTAAGAAACACAGCATCTTTTTTTTAATGTCATATGGATATTCTGATTTTATGAATTGGTGATTCGTTTAACTCTCCCTCCACCATCTCCTCACCAGGAAGCAAATGTTCCTATTATTGACAGAACAAATTCGTGTTTTTTGTTATGGTCATATTTTCAGGGAAAACTCTCTGTGTTCTTGTATACCTAGATCCAGCATATGAAAGTTCATATCTGTAATACATTCCTCCTAATATACCAGAACAAAACATGAGAAGGATGAAAACATGTAAGTTCTTAAAATTATTTCCTGGGATTCATCCATATTCTGCTAAATTTGGGTTTGCACCCAAAGATGGAAAAACAGCAATTATTTATTGGTTAATTATATAACTCAACATCGTCCAGGAGTATGGGAAATTAGTAATTTTAAATGTGCTCTTTTCTTTTAGAAGCACTCTAGTCTCTATCTTATCTCTCATAACAATATGCAAAGCAGTATACATATGAAATACAGTAATATGTAGAGCTGGCATCTCCATTGCTTGGATTCATCTCCTCCTTGGATTCCCACAAAAATAACCACAGTTAAAATATTTTTCAACTTCTGCCTAAATATCCTATAAATATTCTTTAAACTTCATTCATTGTACATTTTTTTTAATTTTTGTACATCCCTTGGAAAACCACAGATTCTTTGATATTAGGATTTGTGAGGTTTTATCATATTTATATTCCTATGTGTCTAGCATAGTGCCTGACATGTAACTGAAAATGAGTTTGTGCTGGTGAAGAAAAATACATGAATTTATACTGTAATGTTGTGAAAAGATTAATCTATCAATACCACCTGATTAGTTTATCATTGATCCCTGAATAAAACAATATTTCTTCCTGTCCAACATTACTTGCTCCCCATGTGTTTTGAATCCCATTCATCACTGCTTCTCAAGAAATTTTTTCGTGAAGAACATACTTTCACACAAAGAAATGATAAATGTTTGAGATTATGGATATGCTAATTACCCAGATCCGATCAGTATATATGTATTGAAACATCACTTTGTACTCCATGAATAAGTACAAAAAATAAAATTATAAAAGAACTCCTTCTCTCTACTAGCTCTTCAATTGCTCTTTTCAGTTTAGTCTTCATAATATTTTAAATGTTAATATCTTTTTTCATGTGAAAGGCTAAGATGAATCGCAGAAACAAAAGAAGAAAGAAACAGAAAGGAATGACGAAAAATTTCTGGAAATGTATACTGTTGATTATTGCACAATGATTGTATATACTTAATATCACTCAACTGAGCACTTTAGAATGGTTACAATGGTAAATTTTATGTTATGCATATTTTAACACAATAAAAATAAGCCTATATAATTAGTTTTTTAATTGTAATAAAGCCAATTTATTTAAAGTATGCATGCTACTGAAGAAGTTCCAGTCACTGTGCATGTCACTGAAAATCTGTACATACTACTAATTGATTTCCAAAGAGGAAATCATGTATATGGTTTTTAATACAGGAGGTTGAATGTGGCAAGAGCTTGATCTAGTTATATTGTTGGTATTCACTTAATAACTTAAGAAATAAAGTAAGTACTTGAAGTCTACCCAAAAGAGAGACACCATTATAATGAGAAAAATTGCAAACCATGGCAGGGAGAAACAACTGAAGTACCCCCATTTGATTACCCTGCCTTAGTGTGGATACGATTAATTGTCTTTAAATATAAAAGTGCTGTCATGTGGAGAAATAATTAAACTTGACCAAGGCAACTGTGCAGGGCAAAACTAAGATCGATAGGTCAAAGTTATGAGAAGATAAATTTTAAATCTCAGAAAATGAGGTGAGCTTCCTTAAGAAATAGTGATTTCCTAATCACTGAAGAAAATGCAAGAAATATATTAAGCAAAAATGTATTAAAGACACAATACATGCCTAACATGAAAAGTAGGCCTGAAGATTCTCAAATAGGCTTCCATATCTGGAGATTCAATAGATCTGTGAACTTTCAACAGCTGATAATTTAAGCTTCTTTCCTCTGGAAAAAAAAAATGCATTTTACTGTTTAAAATTACTAGTTTTAAAATTTCATGTATAATAAAAGAAAAATAATTTATCCCTTTTAATGGATTTGAAAAAAAATCCCTTTCAATGGATTTGAAAAATATGTTTATGCTGAATGCAATAATATCTGCTGAATATAGCATTTTGTTTTGCCCTGCTCCATTCTTAAACATGCATACCTGTATACATACACACATGCACATATATGCACATACATATGCACATATATAAAGGTAAACAGCATAGTTAGGAGTTAATAATGTGGCCAATTATACCTATTGATGTAGAAGTTTCATTTAAAACTGTCTTCTGTTATCCATAAAAGATATGTTCCAAGACTGCTAGTGATTGTCTGCAATCAAAGATGGTAGTAAATTCAATGGCCTTTATGTTTCTGTTCATGTTTTCCATCCATACATTTAATGTATTTTTCATCTTAACTAAGTGTTTACCATGCACTGTGGCTATAACTTTTTCAGTTTAAGGTAGCAGAAACTAGCATGTATTTCTTTTTCCTTCTTCACAATTTCATGGGTAGAAGATTTGTTCCTACCACAGATCTTAGCAACCTCAGAATATGATTTTTTTTCTTTACTCATGAGGTCAAAAACCTTCACCTTTTCACTTAAAGAAAGCACTTTCTGGCTTCTCTTTTGCATACCCAAATTTCCAGCATCACTATTACTGCACTTTGGGGCCATTACTAAATAAAATAAGGGTTATTGAACACAAGCAGTGTGATACTGAAAAAGCCGATTTGATAATGAAGTCAGCCACCAAGTGACTAATGAGTGAGTGGCATATACAGTATAGATACTCAGGACCAAAGGATGATTCACCTCCTGAGCAAGACGCAGCCGGTCACTGTGAGATTTCATCATGCTACTCAGAATGGCCTGCAATTTAAAACATATTGTTAATTTCTGGAATTTTTCCTATAATATTTTGGACCACAGTTGATCACAGGTCATTGAAATCAGGGAAAGCAAAAACGACAGATAAGGGGAAACTACTATATATACACAATATCAATAACTATGAGAAAAGAATTAAGCTCTTTTATTACCAAAGAAAAGAAAAATGTGTATTTTCTCCTAGAAAACACAGAATTTGGAGTGTCAGTTTCATTCAGAGAAGACTTGGTAAAACAAAATGACAATCTAAGTAATATTCAACCTTCACCAAGAGAGTAGCAGTAACATGGACTAAACCAGTTTTCCTTAGGCAACCTGCCTCAGTTGTTAGATTAAGTAAAATATTGAATGATGGCACTACTGTAGTTGTTCATAATATCCCATATGGACTCCCGGAATTGTCTAATATGTCCAGTATGGACTATTGAAATTGTCTAGTATATAATGAAAAATTAGATATATTACATTGAAAGAGAAACATCCTGAAAAGTAATTAAAATTATAATCAATACTAATCTCCCTATTAATAGCCTGCTTAAGACAGGCAAATTAGAAACAACTCATTTTTTTCAATCTCATTGAAAGTTGTATCTTTATGATTATGTCCCTGTAATATCTCATATTTACTTACTTATAATTATTGTTGTTTTAATTTACTAAAATTACTTATTTCAGTGCTAGAATTAATTTCTTAAACCTTACTGCAGCAATGACTAATAGCGTTCTTATAAATCTGAAGATATGTTTGAACGTTGTGTGTGTAAGGCGATTATGAAAATGTCAACTTAAATTTGCCAGTTTTTAGGAGCTCAAAGATAGTCTGAAGAAGGTAAAATAGGAAAATGTTCCCCAATACATCTACATTGAACTCACATCAAAGGTCAGAATAAAAACCTGCATCATGAAAATTAACATGGCTATTACAAAATCAAAGTGGGAATTGCAATCTTTTCAGCTAGCAATCAATTTTGCTATAAACATGAAAATAATGCAGAACAGTAGAGCAGGGAGAAAAAATATTCTGGTCATCACACAATCTAGCTCAACATTAAAAAACAACAGCAATTCCCAACACTTTTCCAAACCATAACAATGAAGGAGCAGTCAGGAAATGTTCCTTGTTTCATGTTTGCAGCTACAGTAAAGCATTAGCCAATGAAGCTAAGATGTAACAATAAAAACTTATAAGAAGAAATGACAAATATGATTTTGAAGAAATCATATATTTGTCTAGAAGATAAAGAAGGATCACAATGTAATTTAAACTCTCATACTTTGAGCCAATTTATTATCAAGTTTATTTTCCAAAACAAAGCATATGAAAGAAGTTCTCAAATCCAAGTGTTAAATTGAGTGAAATAATAATTACCACAAAATTAGGCACAGTTTGAGGTTAAAATATTAGACAAATGAAATTTCAAGAGTATGTTAAACTTTATGCAGGAATAAGCAAGCTATTGCCCGTGGTCAAGCTGCCTTTGTTAATAAATTTGCATTGGGATACAGCCATGTCCATGTGCTTACATCTTGTGAATGGCTGTTTTTGATTATAGCAGTAGAGTAGAAGATTTGTGACAGAGATCTGATGGCCTGTAAAGCTGAAAATATTTACTATTTGCCTCTCTAAGGAAATATCACCTTCTGCTTTAAATAATATCATTTTTAAAATGGACGTTGACTAACATGTATACAGACACATGCAAGCTCACTTGTCCACTTATAAGCAAAGCATAACTTTTTTGTTTTACACAGAACCAGTGTATATTGGTTTACAGAGAACCAGACTATAGGAACATAGTAAAGACAATTATCCTTTTCCAATTGACTATTCAGAATTTTATAAATGTCCACAGTGAAATTCCATATATCATGCACATGCCTTTAAGCTACATTAGCTATGTTTGTTTTCCTCTTACTCTCCCCTTATATTTGTCTCACATCTATGCACTCCTTATTTGTGGCTGAGTATTAGAATTAGAAATTGAGATACCTCAGTGAATAAGATGGTCAAGTCAGACTCACAAGAATTGGAGTCTTACTGAGTATCAATCTCTGCTAATAATTTCAATCATGCATTTAATCACAAGGTGCAGGAAGTGGTCTAGAATGTCACAGTAGCTCCCTGTGCTCTTTTTCCACATTAGAATATACTTTAGTCCAAATTAGCATGTGCAATCTGTAAGTGATGTATGTAGACATCACACAGAAGGAAGCTATTTTGGTCATAAAGCATCTGTGTTTTATACTTCAAAGTTTAGCTTTTGTGATATTTTCCAGGTTAGTTGCACGATAAATCCTGCTAAATCATACCCTATAGAGCGGACCCTCTACTAATAAATTGCGTAAGACTTTTGCATTTTTGTGTTTACCAGAAAGTTTGTCAATGACTTGTTTAAAAAGATTTGACATTATTTGCTTTCTTTCTTGATGATCCCCCCACAAAGAAGATAATGATTTGTAGTCACGCTGATAACACTTTGTTTACAACAATGTAAGCTATATTTATAAAAATAAGAGTATCATCATTTGGCTATACATATCAAAATTGGGAACTGAGACTGATCCTAGTAACAAACCTAAAAGTGAAACACACAGCATTGACTTCTTGAATTCTGATTCAAACACAAATACATGTAAATATACATATCTATAACTTTTCCTAGCAAACTTTGAACAGCATTTGTTTATCTAAAACAAAAATCCTTCCAGCACTCTGGAGAATAGTTCAATACAAATTGGACCTAAAACCCCTAATAAGCAATGGAATAAAAACCAAAGGATTTCAAGCAGCCCTAAACCAAATGTGAGAAGCACTGATCATTTGTGCATGTCTAGTGTCCAATTTAAAATGAGGGATTGTTTTGAATCTTGTAGATATAGACTCAACCATGAAAATAGCAGTTTTGCTCAATTGCCCTGAGAAAATGAAGAAATCCCTTGAAAAAAATAAAAGATTAAGCCAGAGTGCTATGAATAAATTGTTAATAACTGTTATGGGAATTGATTGGCTCATAAATGCTTCACTCTATCATATTAACCACTTACTGCTGAGGAAGGTTTAAGTCCCATAAAATAGTTTGCATTTAGTTACTAGATCTGGTAAAGAACTAGGCTGAGAAGGCAGAACATATCTGGGAAGAAAAATGAAGCTTACTTTATGCACATTAACTAGGAAGAAGAAGCAGAAAGAGGAGGAAAAGAATGAAAGTGAGGAGGAAGGGGAGGGATACAGTTAGCACTACATTGGCTCTTGAATGGTGAGACAGATAATAAGTAATTAAAAAAACAAGTTTTTCAAAATTATTATAAAATTTTAGAGAAACATTATAATATTTTATTACAAGATTATGAAGATATCACCTTCTGTTTTCTTCTGTTACAATTATGTAACTTTAAAAAGATGTTTCTGAGTATATAGTGTTGCTAGGTTTCAGCTGGTTTTTGTATATAAGGTGTCACTGCTGGAATTGTAGTTGAGTGTGAATCATCATTCTAGAGAAAGAGTTCAGACTCTATAGTCAATGTGTCCTGAAGCATCACTTGCTCTATCACTTACCTACTGGATATCCTTGAGTTAATTTCTCAACTGCTCCAACCCTCAGATTCTGCAACTGCATAGAGAGATAATAATAGTTCTTATGTCTAAGAGTTGTTCTTATTAAATGAAATGCTTTTTAAGTTATATGACATACAAAAAAACACACACAAAAATGGTGCTTACATTTAATATTATTCTTACTTAATTTTGTCATCTAAGGCACCATTAATTATGAAATACATTCAAATTTTGGAAATGTCAAATTGTAAACAAAAATATATGTTTCTTGATGAATACAAAAAGAACCACAATAAAATCCAGAAATAAAAACATTGCTGTAGGTCAAGCATCTTGGCCTAGAATTTTATGAAACTTGTAGGTACTAGTACAGGTGGTAACTTTAATCACTAGTCATTGTCTTATATTCATCACATAGCATTTCACTAAAATTTTTGTAACAGGTCATGATTAGAAGTATTTCATTTTTTTTTGGTTCATACTTCAATAAATGTTACTCATCATTGCTCAAGGAAATATTTAATCTAAGAACAGTATTACTCAATGAATAGACGAATGAGCTGTAATTTTGTTCATCATAATTTATTTGTGCATACTTAGAAGCAGGAAAATAGACATACACAGGGCAAAAGAATTACTTTAACATCAGACAGTATTACTTAAACATGAAAATTCAAATTGTGAAGGAATATCTAAAAAAACATATGTGTAAATTATCTATTTTTTGTCTGGAATTCGAGTAGTTATGTAGCATATGAAAATAAGAAAAAATGACATATAAATAAAATGAATACTCTAACCAGTAACAAGCTTCCTAAAGGTATTTCCAAATATGGTTTCATAAAAATAAAACACAGTAAATATTAGCTTTCCAGAATTAGTAATAAGATATAGTGAATTAATAATAAAATTATCATTTAAATATACATAATTCAATAAATGCATGAAAGAGTGTGGATTATCATAGCTATTTGTAAGGTGAAAATAAAATAATAGCGCATCTCTATAATGTGATAGCTTAGCAGCTTCCCTTTGATGCTAAAAATAGGTTAACTTCTCTTCTCCACTTGTATTTGAAGAACAGGTGAAGATAATGCTGACCTTCTGATTTAGACAAGAAAGACTGAGGAGATACCCAGAGAGGAATCAAAATGGTCTCTGAAGTTCTTAGGAATCCATCAATTCCAAATCTCGGTCCCACTCTCAGAGGAAAGTTGAAGGATAAAATCAAAGAAAAATATATATGAATAGCAATCTTGTTGTTAAATATATTTTGTCTATTCAAAATATTGGAAGTTTTCATCTTCTTTAAAGTGAAAAAAAAGTTTAGAGAGAAACAATATAGCTTTCACATTTCCTGAGGAAATGACATCTTCCTGGGTCACTCTGGGTATACATATATTTTGTTAAGTAGTATTTTAATCACAACTTAATAAATAAGTCAAATGAATTAAAACCATATCTGATGTATGAATTCACAATTAGGTCTAACAAACAAAAAATATGAAAAAGAGAAGACTTTTCCAAAAAGGCATCTTACATTGTTTAAATTTTTTTAAAAATCACAGGTAAAAAGATGTAATTTATTTAAGCTAGCCACTTTAATTATAAATGGCAGATCTATTTAGTCTAGAAACTAGAAATGGACCCAAACAGAAAACAAATAAGGCAACAAATGAATAATTTTACATGGGACATCTAAAATTAGCATGGGACATCTCTGGAGTAGTAGCTGCAGGACATGTTATATAAAAACTATTTTCATATAGCTAGTGGAATGCCAAGGTGAATAGTTAAATTAGAATCATATAAGTAATAATCTCAAAACACCAAGTGAGTATTTTGTTATAATTAGTGATGCAAGTTCAATAACTGAGCAGGCGTAAGAGTGTTAAGAAAATAGACAGTGAACACACTAGTTTACCCTAAAGATCAAGCATGTCTAGCATTCACGATGCTCTATCACAATATATGTGTTGCTAAGGACTTAAAGATATAGTAATTTGTGGAGGAGCTTACATTTGATTGTACCATTACTGTGAATATTTTAATATTTAATGTAAGTTGGTAGCCTAATATCACAATGTAAATGCCCATGTGGCAAGCATAGCAGATAATGTGGTTGCTTGAAGCTGCAATAGCAGTATGTATTATACACTCTTTAATGGAAAAAGAAACAGTCAAATTATCTGCTTCTAAGGGAAAACTAAATGCCAGATAACATTTATCTTGCAAAACCTCTTGTTGAAGTGTGGCACAGAATTTAAGTTGCTCATTAGTCTTTTATTAGGGTAATCCAGTTTTCTTGCTATGAGGCAGACAACAGGATGCAGAAGTTTAAAATACATTATTTTTCCAGCACTAATAGAAAAACACTTAATATGTAATGCACTTAACATACAATGATTTACACAAATTACCCCATTTCATTCCCAGCAGACATATCTTGGCATCTCATGAAAACAGAGATTGGAAACATCTGTGCTATTACTGAACAAATCTCTTCCTAGAAGTTGCTCTGTAGCAATACCATATGGAGAAAATGTTTTCACATTTCTTTCATTCATTAGACATTACATTAAAAGATTTGTGCAATTACAAAGAAGGAATACAGGATGAAACAAATCTGCTTGTAACATATTTACAGGCATAGTTCAGAGATATTGTAGGGTCGGTTCCAGACCACGGCAGTTAAGCAATTATTTCAATAAAATGAGTCACAAAAATGTGTTGTCTTCCCAGTGAATATGAAAGCTATTTTTACATTATATTATAATCTATTAAGTTTGCATTGACATTATACCTAAAAAGCAAGGTACACTTCTTAATTTAAAAATACTTTTATTGCTAGGAAATGCTAACAATCATCTAAGCCTACAAGAGTTTTAATCTTTTTGCCAGTGGAGGGTCTTGCCTCAATGTTGATGGCTACTGACTGATCATAGTGGTGGTTACTGAAATGTGGAGTGTCTGTGTCAATTTCCTAAAATAAGACAAAAATGGAGTTTTCCACATCTATTTACTTTCCCTTTTACAGAAGATTTCTATGTAGCCGGCAATGTTTGATAGCATTTTACCCACACTAGAACTTCTTCCAAAATTGAAGTTGATTATTTCAAATTCTGCCACTGCCTTATCAACTAAGTTTATGGAATATTCTAAACCCTTTGTTGATATTCCAAAATCGTTCCCAGCATCTTCCCCAGGAGTAGATTTCATCTCAAGGAACCACTTTTGTTGTTCACCTATACAAAGAAATTTCTTTCCATTCAAGTTTTATCATGAGATTCAGCAATTCAGTCACATCTTCAGGCTCCATTTCTAATTTCGGTTTTCTTGCTATTTCCACCACATCTGCAGTGACTTCCTCCATGGAAATCTTGAATGCCTCACAGTCATCTATGAGGGTTGGAATCAACTTCTTCTAAACTCCTGTTAATGTGGATATTTTTACCTCTTCTCATGAGTTACAGATGTTCTTAGTGACATCTAGAATGGTGTATCCTTTCCAGAATGTTTTCCATTTACTTTGCTCGAATTCATCAGATAAATCACTATCTATGGCAGCCATAGCCTTGAAAAACCTATTTCTTAAATAATAAAACTTCAAAGTCAAAATTACTCCTTGATGCATGGGCTGCAGAATAGATGTTGTATTAGCAGGCATGAAAACATTAATCTTCTTGTATATATATATATATATATATATATATATATATATATATACACAATGTTATCTATCTTTCTATCTATCATCTATTTATCTACAGTTATCAGAGCTCTTGGGTAGCCAAGTACATTGCCAATGAGCAGTAATATTTTCAAAGAAATCTTATGAGCAGTAGGTCTCAAGAGTGGGTTGAAAATAATCAGTAAACAATGCTATAAACAGATGTGTTATCATTCAGGCTTTGTTATTCCATTTATAAGGGGCAGGCAGAGTCGACTTAGCATAATTCTTAAGGGCACTAGGATTCTCAAACTGATAAATTAGCATTGGCTTCAACTTAATGTCACTAGGATTCTCAAACTGATAAATTAGCATTGGCTTCAACTTAATGTCACTACATGCATTAGCCCCTAATAAGAGAGTCAGTCTGTCCTTTAAAGCTCTAAGGTCAGGCATTGATTTCTGTCTAGCTATGAAAGCCTTAGATGGCATATTCTTGCAACATAAGGCTGTTTTGTCTACATTGGGAATCTTTTGTATAGTGTAGCCACATTCATTAATTATCTTAGCTAGATCTTCTGGATAACTTGTTGAAGCTTCATTTGCACTTACATGTTATGAAAATACATTCTTTCTTTTTTTATTATACTTTAAGTTCTAGGGTACATGTGCACAATGTGCAGGTTTGTTACATATGTATACATGTGCCATGTTGGTGTGCTGCATCCATTAACTCGTCATTTATATTAGGTATATCTCCTAATGCTATCTCTCCCCCTCCCCCCACCCCACGACAGGCCCCAGTGTGTGATGTTCCCCACCCTGTGTCCAAGTGTTCTCATTGTTCAATTCTCACCTATGAGTGAAAAAACGTGGTGTTTGGTTTTCTGTCCTTCTGATAGTTTGCTCAGAATGATGGTTTCCAGCTTCATCCATGTCCCTACAAAGGACATGAACTCATCCTTTTTTATGGCTGCATAGTATTCCATGGTGTATATGTGCCACATTTTCTTAATCCAGTCTATCATTGACAGACGTTTGGGTTGGTTCCAAGTCTTTGCTATTGTGAGTAGTGCCACAATAAACATACATGTGCCTGTGTCTTACAGCAGCATGATTTATACTCCTTTAGGTGTATATCCAGTAATGGGATGGCTGGGTCAGAAGGTATTTCTAGTTCTAGATCCTTGAGGAATTGCCACACTGTCTTCCACAATGGTTGAACTAGTTTACAGTCCCACCAACAGTGTAAAAGTGTTCCAATTTCTCCACATCCTCTCCAGCACCTGTTGTTTCCTGACTTTTTAATGATCACCATTCTAACTGGTGTGAGATGGTATCTTATTGTGGTTTTGATTTGCATTTCTCTGATGGCCGGTGATGATGAGCATTTTTTCATGTGTCTTTTGGCTGCATAAATGTCTTCTTTTGCAAAGTGTCTGTTCATATCCTTTGCCCAATTTTGATGGGTTTGTTTGATTTTTTCTTGTAAATTTGTTTAAGTTCTTTGTAGATTCTTGATATTAGCCCTTTGTCAGATGAGTGGATTGCAAAAATTCTCTCCCATTCTCTAGGTTGCCTGTTCACTCTGATGGTAGTTTCTTTTGCTGTGCAGAAAGGCTTTAGTTTAATTAGGTCTCATTTGTCAATTTTGGCTATTGTTGCCGTTGCTTTTAGTGTTTCAGTCATGAAGTCCTTGCCCATGCCTAGTGTCCTGAATGGTATTGCCTAGGTTTTCTTCTAGGGTTTTTATGGTTTTAGGTCTAACATTTAAGTCTTTAATCCACCTTGAATTAATTTTTTATAAGCTGTCAGGAAGGGATCCAGTTTCAACTTTCTACATATGGCTAGCCAGTTTTCCCAGAACCATTTATTAAATAGGGAATCCTTTCCCCATTTCTTGTTTTTGTCAGATTTGTCAAAGATCAGATGGTTGTAGATGTGTGGTATTATTTCTGAGGGCTCTGTTCTGTTCCATTGGTCTATATCCCTGTTTTGGTATCAGTACCATGCTGTTTTGGTTACCGTAGCCTTGTAGTATAGTTTGAAGTCAGGTAGTGTGATGCCTCCAGCTTTGTTCTTTTGGCTTAGGATTGTCTTGGCAATGCGGGCTCTTTTTTGGTTCCATATGAACTTTAAAGTAGTTTTTTCCAATTCGGTGAAGAAAGTCATTAGTACCTTGAAGGGGATGGCATTGAATCTATAAATTACCTTGGGCAGTATGGCCATTTTCATGATATTGATTCTTCCTACCCATGAGCATGGAATGTTCTCCCATTTGTTTGTGTCCTCTTTTATTTTGTTGAGCAGTGGTTTGTAGTCCTCCTTGAAGAGGTCCTTCACATCCTTTGTAAGTTGGATTCATAGGTATTTTATTCTCTTTGAAGCAATTGTGAATGAGAGTTCACTCATGATTTGGCTCTCTGTTTGTCTGTTATTGGTGTATAGGAATGCTTGTGATTTTTCACATTGATTTTGTATCCTGAGACTTTGCTGAAGTTGCTTTTCAGCTTAAGGAGATTTTGGGTTGAGATGATGGGGTTTTCTAAATATACAATCATGTCATCTGCAAACAGGGACAATTTGACTTCCTCTTTTCCTAATTGAATACCCTTTATTTCTTTCTCCTACCTGATTGCCCTGGCCAGAACTTCCAACATTATGTTGAATAGGAGTGGTGAGAGAGGGCATCCCTGTCTTGTGCCAGTTTTCAAAGGGAATGCTTCCAGTTTTTGCCCATTCAGTATGATATTGGCTGTGGGTTTGTCATAAATAGCTCTTATTGTTTTGAGATACATCCCATCAATACCTAATTTATTGAGAGTTTTTATCATGAAGAGCTGTTGAATTTTGTCGAAGGCCTTTTCTGCATCTATTGAGATAATCATGGTTTTTGTCTTTGGTTCTGTTTATGTGATACATTACGTTTATTGATTTGCATATGTTGAACCAGCCTTGCGTCCCAAGGATGAATCCAACTTGATCATGGTGCATAAGCTTTTTGATGTGCTGCTGGATTCAGTTTGCCAGTATTTTATTGAGGATTTTTGCATCGATATTCAACAAGGATATTGGTCCAAAATTCTTTTTTGTTGTGTCTCTGCCAGGCTTTGGTATCAGGATGATGCTGGCCTCATAAAATGAGTTAGAGAGGATTCCCTCTTTTTCTATTGATTGGAATCGTTTCAGAAGGAATGGTACCAGCTCCTCCTTGTACCTGTGGTAGAATTCGGCTGTGAATCTGTCTGGTCCTGGACATTTTTTGGTTGGTAGGCTGTTAATTATTGCCTCAATTTTAGAGCCTGTTATTGGTCTATTCAGGGATTCAACTTCTTCCTGGTTTAGTCTTGGGAGGGTGTATGTGTCCAGGAAGTCATCTATTTCTTCTAGATTTTCTAGTTTATTTGCATAGAGGTGTTTATAGTATTCTCTGATGGTAGTTTGTATTTCTGTGGGATTCGTGGTAATATCCCCTTTATTATTTTTTATTGCATCTATTTGATTCTTCTCTCTTTTCTTCTTTACTAGTCTTGCTAGTAGTCTATCAATTTTGTTGATCTTTTCAAAAAAAACAGCTCCTGGATTCATTGATTTTTTGAAGGGTTTTTTGTGTCTCTGTCTGTCTTTAACTCTCGTGAACCAACCTCTGTTAGCTTCAAACTTTTCTTCTGCAGTTTGCTTGCCTCTTTCAGCCTTATTGAATTGAAGAGAGTTCAAGATTAGGCTTTGGTTTACAGAATGTTGTGGCTGATTTGATCTTCTATCCAGACTACCGAAGCTTTCCCCACTTCAGCAATAAGGCTACTTCACTTTTATACTACTTGTATGTTCACTGGAATTAAGTTTTAATTCCCTTCAATATTTGTTTCCTTTGCATTCACAACTTTGCTGCTTGAAACAAGAGGCCTAGCTTTCAGCCTGAAAACTCAAAGAAGACTGAGGAAGGCATGTCGAAATCCTGTCCTAGCCTTCACATGCCTTCTTCAATAAGTTTAACCATTTCTAGCACTCGCAATTTTAATTTTAATTTTTAGACAGAGTTTTGCTCTGTTAATAAAGCTGGAGTGCAATGGCATGAACAAGGCTCACTGCAGGCCTGACCTCCTGGGCTCACACGATCCTCCCAACTCAATTTCCTGAGTAGCTGAGACCACAGGTGTGTGCCACCACACCCATTTAATTTGGTTTATTTATTTATTTATTTTGTAGAGACAGGACCTCAGCTATGTTTCCCAGCCTGGTCTTGAACTCCTGGGCTCAAGCAATCCTGCTGGCTTGGCCTTCTAAAGTGCTGGGATTCACTATAAACCACTACACCCAGTGCATTTCTCGCTTTTGATTTAACATGAGAGACGTAACTCTTTCTGTCACTTGAAAACTTAGTGGCCATTGTAGGGTTATAAATTGACCTAATATCAATATTGTTATGTCTCAGGTAATAGAGAGGCCTGAGAAGAGGGAGAGGGACAGAGGAATGACTAGTTGGTGGAGCAGTCAGACACATTCGACATTTATCAATTAAGTTTGCCATCTTTAAATTGCATAATTTGTGGCACCCCAAAACAATTCCAATAGTAACATCACAGATCACTGATCACAGATGACTAAAATAGATATAATATTAATAAATAACTCTGAAATATTACAAGAATTACCAAAATGTGACACAGAGACGTAAAATGAGCACATGCTGTTAAAAAATGGCACTGATAAACTTGATCCAATGCCGGGTTGCCACAAAGCTTCAATTTGTGAAAAACACCATATCTACAAAGTGCAATAAAGCAAAGTGTAATAAAACAAGTTATTTCTACATCCATTTATTTTCTTGGTGTTAATATGAGTATGCTATCATTTTTATCACTTTTGTATTTATTGTTTGCAAAAATATAGACTATGTTCAGAAAAAATTACAAAATATAAAGATGAAAAGTGATATAACATCTGCTGTGTGCCAAGCACTTCTCCAACCATTTTAAATATTTATAAATATATATTTTTATTACATATTTTATTTTATTTATATTTATTGTATTCAATAATTTATTAAATATAAAATATTATATATAAATATATAAATTCATTCAATCAACACCTGAAATAGGTACTGTCATTTCCTCCCTTGTAACTATGTGGAAACTGAGGCATGCAGAGACTAAGTAGGCTAATAACTGACAGCAACAGCAGGCAAGTCTATGTTTTTAACCACCATGTATTTGCTTGAATGTTAATAAGTAATTGAATGGAATTCATATTTTGTATAAAATAAAATGAATTACCATTTTATTGACACTGATAAATATGTGTGTGTATGTATCTGTCTTTAAAATTGTATCATTCAATAGTAAATGTTAAAACCCAATATTTTGTTACAAGTTATCTTCCAATTATTTGGTCGAATCCTGATTTTTTCAAAAATTGCATGCATAAGCTTATCTTTCCAAATATTTCTAGTCTAGGTAAGTATTTATTCATGAAGCCTATAAAAAATCTCTTTTGATGATTTAAACAATAACTTTATAAAGTGGTTACATACAGTATAGAGTTTGGCTTAATTTGGCTTATTTAAAACAATGTTAGTTTTCACATTTCTGATGAGCAGTCTCATGCATTAGAAGTATCAAAAGAAGCTTTAAATTATAATTCAGCAATTTCTATAGTCTTTCTGTTGGTCTGTGAATTATGTTTTTCTTTGCTCCATCATTCACAAGTGAAAAAATATTTCAGTGTCAACACTTGCACACAGTGATTTTTCTATAGTATCTTTTAGCCATTGTCTGCATTCGTGTATAGGCACATATGATAAAAGAAGGCATGGGCTATTAAAGTCTCTTCTGATAGCATTTCTATCTTGAGCTTTTCCCAACCAGGAGAGAATCTTTCAATAGCGTAAAGACCATGTTTCTGAATAGGAAATTATTTCAGAGTGGTTTGAGCTGAAAGTAAAAAACAATGAGCAAAAACATATATTGTTGGAAACCAATGTTTCTCATAATTCAGTGAAAACAATTTGATGAATATAAATTGCCTTTTGATAATGCTGAGCTTTACTATAGACATTCGAAGTCATAGGACCACAAATCTTCAAATGGGACAAGGACACCAGGTAATTCTGATACAAGATGTCCAGGGACTATGTTTCCAGAAAACTTCCCCTGACTGATATCTCTCAGTATATGGAACTCCCTAGTTCCTGATTTTAATGATGCCCATATATATTGTACAGACCACAGTAAGAGTTAGATATTCCTTGATGCTTGAAATTAAGCCTATAACTGATTGTACCACTCCCTCACTCTTGATAGAATTTAGTGGAACATTATAGTATGTGCTTAGTCTGACAAGGACAAACTGGCAAAACTATGAGCCAAACTACAACCAAGTTATCGTAATGATCAATTCAGGGATCACAAGACTTTATGTCCCCTTGCTGCAAAAGAACTGATTTCTGACTTCTTTTTCTGGTGTGCACTCTGGCGGCCATTTGTGGTAGCATTGATGAAAACCCAGATTTTCCCCCTGCAAACCCGGTAGCAGCATGATCTGACTGTAATAAATGTCTATTGTAAGTAAAAGTAATTAATCTTCTTTGATTATTGCAATTGTAGCTGTTGTTGCCAGTATTATATTTATTTTTATTTGATAGGCCCAAAAGAAGAAAAATTTACCTTTTGTTCCAGAGAGGAAGGAATCAATAAAAATCTGAGATCCACTCAGAGTCTAAAATAGATAAATCTCCATTGTGAGCTTTCTAAAGAGGTTGCCAAATTGCCTTCACATTGCCTATTTGTGAGAAATATTGTTCAAGTTTGCTGGAAATTAACAAAAACAATTTAATATAAATGAAAGAAAAGAAGGAGAATTACATTTAGTTGGTTTTACTATTTTCAGAAATCACATTTTGTAGGCAGTTTTTATTTAATTCAGAATTGTTCCAGAGGAAAGAAACAGAACTCATGTATATGAATTTGGAAAAAGTAATTTTCTGTCTGTAATGAATATAAAAATTTAGAATTAGAAATATTGAATTGTAACCAAAAAGGCTCGTTGATTCTCCTCTTCCTCTTACTCATCATTATGATGAAGACTTAAGCCTAAATATCTCTAACTTAATTTGAGCAACTCTATGTATGTATGTATGTATGTATGTATGTATGTATGCACTTATCTAACTATCTATCTATGTATGTAATCTATCATGTTTGCTTTTTCCAGTTAACATAATGAAGAAGAGCTCAAGTTGTTTCTGGATGTCATAGAATGTTTTTCTATTTTGGAAAGGAGTTAGACCTCTATAAGTCCCTTTTAACATCAACATTCTTTGGGTTAATGACCCTTCTCCATTCATGGTCTTACATTATTTGGGTCTTGCAAGAGTGTCAGTTAAACAGAGTGGATCAGTTAAGCACAATTAAGCTCAATGGAGCTTCCATAATTTCCAATTTCCTGCTTACCATCCAGAAATAAATATGATCAGAAATAACAGTGTCTCTCTCTCTCTGTCTCTTTTTCTCTCTCTCTCTTCCTTTTGCTTTAGAAGTTTATATATAGCACAATAATATATATGCATATATAGTATATATATGCATATATAGCATATAATATATATAATATAGTATATATAATAATATATATGCATATGTAGTATTCATTTTACCAACAAAATCTTTACCTACCAAATATTTCTGTAACAAAATCTTTAAAAATTCAGATAAAATTAAATGTATGCTTGAAGAAGATACCTCCTGCCACCTCTCCCCTTCGCCTTCACCCTTCTCTTCAGGATTTTTAATAACATTAACAACAAAGGTATTCTCAGTATTCGGAGGCTTTTACACCTCATGGCTAAAGATTGTCTTGGGATAAAATTATCTGTTGCAAAGCATGTAGCCTATAGCCAAGTGTTAATCTTGTTTTCCCTAGCATACAGGTTACTTTCAATAAAGTGAAATACTAAAGTTGAGTTACATCTGACATAAAATTTCTATAGAAAATGTACATTCTCTGAAGGATATTTTATTAATGCTGTATGCTCATCATCAAAATCTAGGTTTACCTTTGTTGGATTCATGTGTAAAGTTATGTAGGCAGAGGAAAGAGTGGCATATACTCCTATGCTGAAATATATCAGTTTTCAAAGAATATGAGAGATTAAAAATGATGGTGTATATGTGAATTGGAATTTTTTTTTTTTGGTAATTTTCTGAGAGTGGGGAGTAGAGTAGTGAGTTCTAATTTGTATTTAAATAGCTCACCAAAAATAAGGTCACCTGATTCAAATTTATTTTCATTCAGTTCTGAAACCAAAGACAGATCAGACTTAAATATTTACAGCTGTTATGATATTTAGAAAGCCACAAATATTTCAAATGTTTGTAAAATTGTTATGAATCCTATCCCATACACATTTTATTTTCAAAGGTAAAATAGTGATCTTATTTTTTACACAACTGAGGTGAATATTTAATTATTGAATTGGTCCAAAAATAGATGGTTGGGTAGAATTGAGAATGAACTTCATGCAATCATAATGACTTAAGTGTAGTCTCAAGAAGGAAAAAACAAGAACAATTAAAAAGAAAAAGAAAAATCATTTATTAAAAAATTAAAATTTAATTAATGTCATTTATTTGACCTAAGGAAATTTTGTTGATGGCTGGAATGCTTGTACAATCTAGAGAGCCTCAATCAGTGTGTCTCTGTTACTATTAGAGGGAGAGACCACTCAGTTGACAAAATATTTTGTTTTGTATATCTCTATTAAACAGATCCATATACATCAGACTATGGTGACTTGAAGGTAATTGCTATTAAGATTATACACAACCTTGGTTGTGTACACTTGTGGTGTACACTTTCTTGGTGATGGTATCATGAGTATTTGCATATGTTCAAGCTCATCGAGATGTGTATATTAAATGTGTGCAATTTTTTTAAATCTGGAGGAAAATATTTTCTAGTTTCCCTTGTTGTGATTCTACAGTTATCAAACAGGTCTTAGTGACTTTTTACTTACTCGTCAAGACAGAACGAGCTGAATAGAAACACAAATTGCCTAGTTTACCTTTCAGTTATATTTCTCACTCTAACTTAATAATCCACCTTCCAGTTTGTGCATTCACATATTGTATGTCTGGTTGATGAGTCAGTTCCCTTAAACGTATTAAACCCTGAGCCCATTGAATTTATAAATGTGTATGTCTGCTTTGAGTGACTCAAACTAAAATCACCACCTCCTGATCAGTGTCTGAGTGGCCAGCTGGTTTCTTTTTTAAGATCTTCATGAATTTCTCTCTAATTTTAACATAAGGCAGGTATGAAAATAAAAGGTCAGTGATTTGTTATGTCAGTACTACCTAAGAGTCTTGGCTCGACACAAATATATAGATTAATATCAGAAGGAATTTGGGCCAGGGAATAGCCAGATCACAGGGTTCAAAGAAATAATTAGTAAAAGGAATTAAGAGCAGTGAGAAATCAGGGAAATATATAAATATTTATAATAGGAAAAAAGAAAGTGAGCCAAAAGTAGATAAAACATCAGAAGTTAGGGAAAAATTTATGGGCTGTAAGCCTAAAAGACTCCATCCTTGACAGTAAGAAAGGAGAATGGTTATATTGAGTTAGAAAGTAAGATCTGAATCAAGAGTGATAGTCACCACACTAAATTCAGCAATAATGTGAATGGAAGAGGAGTTAGAGTGGTTAGTTTTCAGAGTAAGAGTTTCTTAGAAAGATGGGGTGTAACTATTGGGGTTAAGGATAATATTTGTCTAAAAAGTGAGCGATGATAGCATCCACATATATTACTCATTTATTGCCATATTTTCCTTGTAGAAACAACTCATTCATTGATTGTACTGTGATGAGTACCTCCAAACCTCAATGTAGCTTACGAGGGAAGAGATACAGGGCAAACTCAGTGTTTTTCCTACTTGTGTAAGCTACAAATAGAAAAAATAAATACTTTGACCAAGAACTAGAAATTAAAATTATCTCAAGATTAGAGATGAAAAGACAAAGAAAAAAAAAAACTCACTGAGATGTCTGTCAAAAAATGAGCATTGTGACCTATTGTGATATGCTTAATCTTTAAATTGGAGTCTTTTTTAATCTAAAGTAATCTAGCTTTTTATAAGTGCGACCTTCAAAATTTAGAGCTAGTGGAAACTTATTAATTTGTTTATTTCTTTGATTATCTTTTAAAGTCAAGGTGTTAATCTCTCTGATAGAGATTAAGGATATAAATAAAGAGAAAAATAATTAGAGATTGTTGGATGTCAAAATTTTTCCAAGACTTTAGAATTTGGTACTGAGACACAAAAATAAATCAATGAGAACTTGAATCTGCAGTTTTTCCTCCATCATTATTCTAGCTAGCATAGTGATTATTTTGAAATCTTAGCATTTTATAGATAAATACATGAATTAAATTAACTCATATTTTTTTAAAAAGTAAGTGTTTTATATGTCATCTGAAGCAATAGTCTATAGTCGATACTATCCTTTTCCTTCTCTAGATAGGCAATATCAAATATTCCCTGTATGGCTCAACAGTTATTTCCTTTTCTCCCCACTGCTTTCTTTCATCTTTCCTTCAACAAATATTGATTTTCTCTGTGAAGCCTGCTTAGTGCTGAGGACATAAATATAAATATCACATGGTTTCCATCATCAGGGATCTTAGGGCCTTACTGTAAGGGAAGATATACATACATATTGTAATAGTTACAAGAAAGAATGGGACAAAACTAAGAGAGTTATTCATTCTACTTGGAGACACCAGCAGAGGCTACTACAGCTTACAAGAGGTTGTAAGTATGTGAAATATAAAATATGAGATGACTTCTTTTTTGGAGCAGACACGAAAGCAGACAAAGAGCAAAGAAACAGGTGTGAGAGAGAATGTGTTCGTTGAACAACAAATAATTGGTTTTCCTTAGAACAGAAGATTCCCAGAAGGATCTGAGAGATGAAGCTGGAAGTAAGCAGAGTCGTATGAAGGAGATATCCATATATTACCTTAGAATCTCATTTTACCCCTTACGCCTTGCAGATTCAATGACAAGTGTTAGGCATAGACATGTCATCATCATGCTGCCAATGTTTAAAGGTTAATTTGGAGGGCCTAATTAAGGAAATCTGAGGTCAGGGTCATATTTTCACAATTTGGGGAAAAGATGATATGGCTTGACCCAAAGCAGGCTTTGTAGCTTCCTATTTACCAATTCAAACTTGATTTGAACCTTTGAATTAATACAAGTTACTGCTATTTTTGGTTAATTCGATTCATTGACATCTGAATATATGCAGATTAAAAAAGGGAAGAGCCAAGCTACAAGAGCTGAGGGCCACTTCAATGTGACTTCTGTTTATATTATTGTATTTTGATTTTCTCAGCCATAGATTTCCTCTGTCTTTTCATTATTAATCCTCTATGCCCCCATATTCTGCCTTTATTTTTAATAATATAGGATTTTCTTCAACATATTTATATAAAGAAGAAAACAAGGAAAAATATATCTTAAACTGAATTTATATTTGGTCTTTTAAAAAAACTGAGCATAAAGAGATTTGACAATTGTGTTCATTCATGCACTAACCCCCACAAAAGAAGATATAGACTATTTCCATAACTCTAAATTTTTTTGTACCTCTTTTCATTCAATCCTATGAAAAGACAATTACATTCTGATTTTTCTAATCTAGATTATTTTTGCCTATAGTTAGACCATATATAAACTGAATCAGACGTGTATATTTTTTGTATTTGACTTCTTGCACTCAAAAATGTTTTGGAAATTCATCCATATTTTTGCATGCACCAGTAATTCACTATCTTTTCTTGTTCAGTGCTATTCCGTTGTATAATTATATCATAATGTGCTTATCCTTTTTTCTGATAATGGACACTTGAGTTAAGCTCGAAGATGTTATAAATGAAGCACTTTGGGACATTGTTGTACAAAGATTATATAAACATACTTTCATTTTATTTCTCTTGGGTAAATTCCTGACACTGAAATTGCAGGAATAAAGGATGAATGTATGTCTAAATGCCAGAGAGTTCCCCAAAGCGATTGAAGCACTGTACACTACTATCAAAAATATATGAGAATTCCTTTTTTTCATATTCTTTCCACCATTTGTATTGTCAGTCTTTTTTTTTCTTTTTATACATTTTAATTGGTATAAAATAGAACCACATTGTAGTTTTTACTTCCCTGAAAACTAGTAATGAGAACCTTTTTATTGGTCATTCTTATATGTTGCATATTTTAATTAAATTATCTGACTTTCATATTTAGGGCACAATTTCTAAATAGATATATGTATTGCAAATATTTGTTCTCTTCTATGCCTGTTAATATGCCTGCAAATATTTGTTCTCTCTTGCCTATTAATATTCTTTATGGTGTTTTTTTAGAAAACGACCATATATAATTTTGCTGAAATTTAATGTATGCTTTTTCTTAGTAACTCATGCTTTTGTCACCTAAAAATTTTGCTACCTTCTAGGTAGAATCTGTATTCTGTTAAACATTTCAAAGTCATTGATTCTTTCCCTTACTTTATCTAGTCTATTTTTAAATAAATTAAACACATTCTTCATTTCTGACATTATATTTTTTTATTTCAGACATTTCTATTTAGTTCCTTTTTAGTATTTTCATTTCTTTGCTGAGAGTCTTTTGGCTTTCACAAACATTGTTCATCTTTTCCACTAGATCCCTTCATGTATTTTTTATAGTTTAAGGCAGGGGTGTCCAATCTTTTGGCTTCCCTGAGCCACATTGGAAGAAGAATTGTCTTGGGCCACATGTAAAATATACTAACTATAGCTGGTGAGCTATAAAAAAAAAAAGAATTGCAAAAAAAATTCCATAATGTTTTAAGAAAGTTTACCGAATTTATGTTGAGCTGCATTCAAAGCCATCCTGGGCCACATGTGGCCTGCAGGCTGTGGGTTGAGTGAGCTTGATTTAAGGTTTTTCGTTTTTCTTTCTAGGTTATATTCTCTTGTTCAGTTGAGTTACTTTTTATTGAATGCTAAACATTCACGCCTCTTTTTTTACCAGGCTCCCATTATAGAGAACTATTAATCTAATCTATAGTTGAGCTGTATCTTGGCTTTTTGGCAACTATTTAGAAATAATTACCAGTGATAGTAAATGTTTTGAAGACACTATTACAAGCTTCTCTTCAATAGGGCTTGGGATCTGAGTACAAGCTGGATTACGGAAATCTCTATATGCTTTATAGTTCACCTGCCAGCATCCTAAATCAGGAGAGAACTAGGCTTTCCAGCCAGTCAGCCAGTTTTGATGGTCACCAGAATGTTCTCCTTGTTCTTCAGTTCAGCCCAGATATTTTCGTCATGCTCTTTTGCACCAGGCTGTTGGAAGAATGTAGCTGGGTACTTGGGTAAAGCCAAGGGTCCCTTTCAGTAATGTCTGTCAGCATTCCTAGCCTGCCTTGGCTTTTAGCCCACTATCCTCAGGAGCTCTGTTAACACCTGCAGGAAAATGTGGGCAGGTTGGGTTCAGACTCACACTGTGAGTAGAGATCGTTAGTGTTCTAATTCACCAGTGCCACCGCGCATGACTGTTGAATGTTTGTTAAAATTAGATTGCTTTCTCCTTAAACCTCTCTATGGTACTTTTCTTTTCTATTCGCCTCTCTGTCAAAAATGGAGAGGTCCACTGGGTTCTTCTCTCTTAGAAAGAGGTTGTCACTTTCTTAAATTTCATTTATTTATGTTTCCTTGCATTGCCAGCTATTTGATTTTAAACATAATTTAGAAATAATAACTATGATGCTGACATTTACTCACTTTGTTCTAATTCTTAGTAGAAATGATGATCTGTTAAAACGTTCTACGTCCTAACCACAAGCCAAAGCCTGTTTTCCTTCATACCTGTATATTAAAAGCCAATAACTCTGTAGTGAATGTTAAGGAATAATTTGTTTCACAATTAACAAATATATACATTCATGTAGCTGACTGAAGAAAACCTATCACCTATAATCTATAGCAGATGTGTATAAATGTCAGAGTAATGAATCATTATTTCCGTAAGAACAAATCTTCAAATTTTCTATATTCTTAAGAACAAGAACAATTTTCAAGGTGAAATTATGCATGTTGTATGGCATTACATTGCAGCCAAAGACGCTGTGTACTTGTCAGTTGCCCTGCTAATACCTTCTGAAAAGTTGTCTATAACAACATTTATTTTGTTTTACAAAAGGAAAAGACAAGCAGCAAAGAAAACAAAACATTAGTGTCACATTAGTGTATCACTTTAGAGTTTGCCATGCTCTTTCAAAAAGAGTATTTTGTTTTCTAGTTAGAGACAACAAAAGGCACATATGATTGTTTTAATTTCACTGTGGAGAAAGTATGGCCTGGTCGGGTTACAGTACTTTCTCAAGGTCTTAGCTAGCAGAGGAGGTAATAATAACAGGAATTTAAATAATCCTAATTACCTCTTCTGAGACAGCCAAGTGAAGAATAAATGAAGGGAATCTGCAATGTTTAATAGCTCTAGACATGGTTTGTGTGTTTTAAATAACTTTGTTTATTAAAACAAGTGAAAGTATTTCTGTTATTGATTTACATTTGGCTCTCAATCCGTAAACTCGTCTGATGGCTTTAATAGAAGAGATGTAAGTAATTATCTAATGTGTTAGGAAAAGATAAATGGAAAAAAATTTCTGGCTTCCTTTTCCTATGTACATATTGACTTTTACAATGAGAACTATTTCATCTCTGCCTACAAATTGAACCCCACCCCAGAAGACAAGAGGAATAATTAAACAGAACAACAACAACAAAAAAAACCTGTCAATACTACTACTCTGAATTTGAGAATTTTGAGGCATTTGGATATTTGGGAGGCATGCCTAAAATACATAATTATTTTGTTTTGAGTAAATAGATTTATTATTATTTGAATTTATGCTCTAGATGTTTTTATTTGCACTTTAGAAAGAGTGTATATTAATTATAAAATACTATTTTGTTCATAACTCTGTTTAGAAAATATGTCATCCCATTTCTGTCATTAACTAAAAGATCAGAGTACCGATCAGGGATTACAAGAAATTGAAAAAGGCGTAATCTCCTAGTAATACACTCAAACTATAAGTGTGTGAGTATCATTAAAATAACTAATAAATGACTATTGCTTTCAAATAACATTTTTATAATGCATATGTGCTAAGTTTATTTGAAATCATTTTGTAAGGAAGGTGATTTTATTATTATCCTGGTTTTATAGAAGAGAAAACTGAGATACAGAATGTAAAATGATTATCACTTTCATACAACTTGTAAGTAGAACATTCAAGACTACTCCCGTTTTTCTGATCCCAATTCTTGTTTCCCCAAAGAGATTTTACAAAATGTAGTATCACCTTTTGTTCATTGTGCTATTTAGACCACTTAATTTGCATACCACGCCTCTTCTAAACAAACTTCTTGGCAGTCAAATAACTGCTTGGAATGTAGTTAGAGCATACCCTGGTTTATAGTACTGCAAGTTGAAAATACCTGAGGATATATATACATATTTTAATACCAATTCTGACATCCCATCTCTAGAAACTCTGATTTAATTTACTTGTGTTGTCTTGATTGCTGGCATTTTTAAAGCTCTGCAGGTTTGTTAACTTCAAGGAGTAAAGAGAGATGAGAACTATGGTTTAGGAGTCAGAAGTTAGTATCAAGTTTATTTGTTTGTTTGTTGACTCTTTCTATCTATACACAGTAATAGCTCCACTCACATAACTAGTCCTACCTCAATAACCGCTTCATTTCCATGTGTGAAAAAGTAATAAATTGTATATTGTTTAATATGGGGACTTATTTTCATGATTAAGTGCTCATATTATTTCTCATTGTTTGGGAAGTGTTTAAAGAGCAATTCCTTCTTTGACTCCAAGGAAGATAAATTTCTGTTTTGGTTTATTCTTATTCTTGTGCCTGCTAATACTTTGGACTATAGATTTTGTAGTTTATGTATGTGAAGAGAAAGGAAATGAAGAAACAAGCATATTTCTAGGGGAATTAGGAAGGTATAGATATTAATTTATGAGGAAGGAAATGTTGCAGCCTATGCCAAGGGAGCCTGAAAGATTTAAGTGAGATATCTGAAAGACATACTTACATGTCCCATTGTTTGGAAAATTTGGTAACATTGGAGGCTAATGAGATATTATGGTAAGGATTACAGAATAGTTGTCTAGACATTGCTCAGCCTTCACTGGAGAGACTACCCTCTCTCTTGTCCACAGCTATGTTGTCAGAGGCCTTCTAACCAGAGTGACTCCATTTTGAGTGAGGGCTAGGAAAATGAGGCTGAGACTTGCCAGTCTGCATTTTCAGAAAGTTAGGCATTCCTAGCCTCTAGATGTTTATGGTTAAGGAAACAAATTAATAACGTTTACTAAACCCAGACTTGGGAGTGTGCAGTTATTCCGATATTTAGAAAAGAAAGGCATCCTAATTTTGCTTTAACGATAATAATATTGATTCTTGCAAAATGTAGCAATTTAAAAAATTAAGCCTTTGTCACAAACCCTTGTAGTAGAACTCATCTCCTCATATATACAAGCACTGTACCCAGGGTGGATGCGTTCCTCCTCTTACTTTCAGAAACATCCTATTCTGTCCATGGAGTAGCTGTCTTTTCACCACTTTACTTTCTTAATAAACTTGTTTTTACTTTGCACTGTGGACTTGCCCTGAATTCTTTCTTGTGTGAGATCGAAGAACCCTCTCTAGGGATCTAGATTGGGAGACCTTTCTGTAACAATATTAGTTGATTTCCTTTTCTGTCTCAGACAGTAAATTTACTTTTTATAATATCTAGTCCTTCCACTATTGATTCAAAATATAAAATGTACTCTCTCATTAAATATTACTGCAGTTCGGAAACATACATATTTTGTGGCCATTTTTTGGATAAGTAATCTAACCTGCTTAGAGAGATAAAATAGCTTTAAAAGGTTACGCCAATTTGATTGCGGATTCATTTACTTTAAAGTCCACTATCATTCAAACATATTAACATTTTCAATTTGTTTAAATTTTACTTATATTTTTAATAATTAATTAGTTATTCTACAACAGTAGAAAGCTTCCTCTTATTTTCAAACTTTTATTTTAGGTTCAAAGGATACATTTGCAGATTTGTTACATGGATAAATTGTGTGTTGTGGAGGTTTGGTGTACAGATGATTTTGCCACCCAGGTAATAAGCATAGTACCTGATAGGTAGTTTTTCAGTATCCATTCTCTTCCTAACCTGCACCCTCAAGTAGGTCCTAGTGTCTACTGTTCCCTTCTCCGCATCCATGTCTAATCAATCTTTAGCTCCCACTTGTAAGTGAGAATATGTGGTATTTGGTTTTTTGTTCCTGTGTTAATTTAATTAGGATAATGGCCTTCAGCTCCATCCATGTTGCTGTAAAGGACATGATTTTGTTCTTTTTTATGACTGTGTAGTATTCTGTTTTGTATATATGTAAGATTTTCTTTATGTGGTCTACCACTGATGGGCATCTAGATCTAGATTGATTGCATGTCTTTGCTATTGGGAATGGTACTGCAATGAACATATACAAGCACGCATCTTTATGGTAGCATGATTATTTTCCTTTGGGTATATACTCAGTAATGAGACTGCTCAGTTGAATAGTAGTTCTAAATTATGTTCTTTAAAAAGTCTCCAGACTGCTTTTCACAGTGGCTGAAGTAATTTACATTCCTACCAGCAAGATACAAGTGTTTCCTTTTCTCTGCAACCTTACTGGCATCTGTTATTTTTTCACTTTCTAGTAATAACTATTCTGACTAGTGTGAGATGGTATTACAATTTGTTTCTAATTTGCATTTCCTTAATGACTAGTGATATTAAGCATTTTTTCATATGCTTATTGACCACATGTATGTGTTTTGAGAAGTGTCTTTTCATGTCCTTTGCTGATGTTGTAATGGGGCTATTTCGTTTTTGTTTGTTAATTTGCTTAAATTCCTTACAATTCTGGATGTTAGACCTTTGTCAGATGCAGAGTTCGCAAATGTTTTCTCCTATTCTGTAGGTTTTCTGTTTACTTTGTTAATAGTTTCTTTTGCTATGTAGAAGCTCTTAAGTTTCACTTGTCGAATTTTGGTTTTGTTGCAATTGCTTTTGAAGCCTTCTTTATGAAGTCTTTGCCAGAGCCTATGTGCAAAATGGTAGTTCCTAGATTTTCTGCTAGAATTTTTATAGTTGCAGGTTTTATTTTTAAGTCTTTAATCCATCTTGAGATGATTTTTCTATATGGTGAAATGTAGGAGTATAGTTTCAATCTTCTGCATATGGCCAGCCTGTTATCCCAGCACCATTTATTTAATAGGGAGTCCTTTCTGCATTGCTTATTATTGCCAGTTTTGTCTGGATTCTTGTTATTGTCAGTTTTTCTGGGTTCTCTAACCTGTTCCATTGGTCTATGTGCCTGTTTTTATACCATGCTTTTTAGTTACTGTAGCCTTGTGTTATAGTTGAAGTCAGGAATATCATGCCTCCAGCTTTGTTCTTTTTGCTTAGGATTGCCTTGGCTATCTGGAATCTTTTTTGGTTCCAAATAAATTTTAGGCTAGTTTTATATAACTCTGTAAAAAAAAAAATGCCATTGGTAATTTGATAGGAATAGCACTATATCTGTACATTGCTTTGGGCAGTATTACCATTTTAACAATATTGATTCTTCCTATCTATGGACATTGAATGTTTTTCCATTTGTTTGGGTTATCTTTGATTTCTTTCAGATGTATTTTGTAATTCTTGTTGTAGAGGCCTTTCACCTCACTGGTTAGATATACTTTTAGATATTTTATTCTTTTTGTGGCTATTGTGAATGGGATTGTGTTCTTGATTTGGCTCTCCGTTTGAAGGTTATGATGTAAAGAAATGCTACTAATTTTTGTACACTCATTTTGTATCCTGAAACTTTGCTGAAGTTATTAGATCTAGAAACTTTTAAAAGTGCTTTCATGGAACAACATTTTGTGGGATGTTAATTAATCTTTTGGGATGATTGTTTTGTTGTTTTAGAGATTCCCAATGCCTATAGCATAGTTGTCAAATATTCCACAGTAAAATATTTTAATTTTGTTTCAGTTTTACAGAATATTCAGTCACATTTGTAAAAAATAGTTTGGAAGCTTCCCTCAGGGAAAAAAGCATGTTTCTTTAGTCTTACCATTCCTTAACAGATATGTCAGCCAAGTCTACTTCTGCAAGAGGCAGTTTATCTAGTTCCTGACTGTACCTGGTATTGTACTCGATCCAGCCTCCTCCCTTGTGATTAGATCAACATAGTAACTCCATAATAATTTTATTAGTGTTATTGATATCCATTTAACTCCTGACATCTTCTTTTACCTGTAACTCCTCCTACCCATGGAGAGCCTTGAGATTCTCAATTTACTGACTTTTATTTGCTTCTTTCTATGCTTTATGTGATTGGTGAGCATTTATTTATTTCATACTTACCACTATCCCAGATACTTTGAAATACTTGTGAGATTAAAAAATTAAAAACATAATGTTTATTCCATACAAAATAAAGGGGATATACTGGAAAAATAGATCCATTAAAAGACAAGAATGTAGAACAAGGCCAGTTAAAACAGATAGATATTCAGTGAAGGCTTTGCAGATGAGGTAATGACTCAAACTGAGATTTGACATATAAATTAAAATGCCAAGTTACAGGTTTGAGGAATATGGGTGGAGGAAAGAGAATAGAAAAGAAGAGATGAGAGAAAGAGATAAAGAGAAAGGTCAAGAGAGGGAAGGAGATTTTACTGTAATTTAAGTAAGTGGAATATGGAAACATATGATATTTCAACATAAATATAGGAGTAATAGAAAGCACGGGATAATAAGTAATCTTGTTGTGTTATAAAGTGGACCTCTGTGATTTCTGTCTTTCCTGTATCTGTTCTTTTTTGTGTGTGATAATATCACCGACCTATCTTTTAGAAAATTTCTCCTTCTCTTTGTTACATCTACTAATTATGGAAGCCCCTTCTACCCAGAAAACTTAAATCATGACAAACTATTTCCTTCTCAGTTATAAAGCAAAACATATATTATTTTCCCTCAATAATTTTGAAATATAAAAATATTGTATCAGAGCTAAGTATAGCAATCATCTCTGGTACACAGTAAAAGCCTGCAAGAATGACAACAAAAATATTATTAACATGTTTTTCCTTTCTATCATCATCATTATTATAATAAAACATAACTATAAAATTAATTTGTATTATTACTGGCACTAAATTGAATTTGTATTAGATTTATGTAACTTGAAATTAATGGTATCTAGAAAAACTCACCACACAAGGTGTCAGTATTAAGAGATGGAACTCTTAGGAGGTGTTTAGATAAAGGACTGAGCAGTCATAAATCGGATTAGTGTCTTTTTAAAAGAGGCCCCAAAGAGTTCCCTGTTTCTTCTGGCATGAAGACACAGCAAGAAGATAGTCATCTATGAACCAGAAAGTGAGCCCTCACCAGGCAGAGACTGCCGGTGCCTTGATCTTGGATTTCCCAGCCTCCAGGGAGGTAAGAAATATATACGTTTTGTGTTTATAAGCCACCCAGTCTATGGCATTTTGTCACAGCAGCCTTAAATGAACCAAAATAATGGATTAGAGAGTAAAATTGTAAACCAGATCCCCAAGACCAGCTGAAGTGGAAGATGGCTTCACTATTGAGGATTATACATTGGATATTCTAGTGACCCAGGATTGTCTTTGTAATTAAAAAAAAAAAAAACGAATTCTATTTTTCTGATGCTGCCTTAGCCTAAAAAGTACGTGATACCTTCTCTCACGTACAACTTTTGCCCCTCAAACTGACAGACTCCAAGAATCCCACTCGTCTTAAAGCAATACCCGATTTTTAAAATTATATTTTGAATTTGAAAGTTTTCCTTAAAAAAACTTCCTACCCAAATTTTAGAAGTCGGGAGACGTTTAAAAATAGTCTATTTCCCCATTACACATTAGTAAATTATGGAAAACAGTGCCTAAAAAATAATTGAAGAGCAATTTTGAAATCAAATCATAAAGTGGCCCATAATGTCAATTTTCACTGTTTACCCTCTTTACTAGATACTATTTTTCCTCTCTAAATCTTGAATGGCCTTTAGAAATTTTCTCTTCACCCACTATTCCACAATTTATTTAATTAAAATAGCTATTAAGGAAGTTTACACATTATTTAATTTAGTTGAGTGATTAATTCCTTGACTTTTTAAATCTTGTATTTAAAAAAAGTTATTAAAAGAAGCAGAAAGGATTGGATATACTATTTCTTGGCAACCTTCAGTCAATAATGATTATTTTTTTCCAGTGAGGGAAAGAATCAAGAGAGAACGTGGCTACATGTTTTCTCCTTTTGTAAGTTAAAATATTTGAACTATATATAATGAGGAATTGAGATTATTATTCTATTCCATCTTTTAAAATTCCACAGAAAGCTAGGAGAAGTTGTGAATATATTTCTGGGGTTAGATAACAAATCATTACAAAGAAAGACAGTAAACTGAGTATAAATATAACATTTTATTTATTTCCAAATTCCTGGTGCTTGGTGTTATGCATAGACAACATCGATTGTTCAGTATAAATGTATTGAATTACCTTCATACAAATTCTAGACAAGTCTCATTATACATTATTTGTATTGTTCTAAGACTCCATAATATGAATAGAATTTCTGCACTAGTTATTTTAGTAGGACTATGCTTATTAACAATGATACCCAATTCAGTTTTCCATTAAATTGGTGACTCAAAATTTGGTTTCCTCCCGGCTGTGCTTTCATTGCATTATAATTTTACAATTCAATCCAGTTATCTTTGAATTTAATTTCCACTATACAACATTATAAAACAGCATAGAACAATTACATTTAAAAATTAAAAAGCGTCTTAAGGCGCCAAGAAGATATAAAATTCTCAAAATGAGTAGAAAACATCTTTAATCAAATTGCAAATGATAGCAAATAATTTGTCCAAGTATCTTTTATACTTAAAACACTGTTATTTCTAAAAAGAAACAAATTAAATGAATGGCCTAAGAAAATCTTAATGGAATAAATAAATTTAAAAAAATTCACACCAAAAAACTATACTTCATATTGGACATTTATTTCTATATTAATTATCAACTCAGAACTGACATGTTAGAATTATAAAAAATGTATAATTCAAATAGACAAACTAATTTCACATTGAGTTTGCTTTTATAAAAATATTTTCTGTGTTCTGTGAAATTCTTCCAATTAACATTGAAGAGTACAAGAAAAAAACAGACTGGCTCTATAAATTTCAGATAATTAATATCATCCAAAATGCTGTGGCATTGTCTATTGATCTCAAATTATAGACTTGTAAATAAAATATTAAGATCCTGTTTTCATTGTTATTTATATTTGGGTTTCATATTTATGCCTTCAAACTGTACAAAGATTTCTACTTATTAGGAGCATCTTATATTCATGAAAGTTTCACACATGAATCAGATTTAATTATATTTATCCACGTCCTATTCAACTAATGCTAAAAAGAGCTACAACAACAGACTAAAATGCTGCATATGCTAGAGTAGGTCAATTGTTTAGAATGTTGGTCTCCTTTATATAGGAGAGAACTATATATAAAACTATAAGAGAAATTATAATTTGTAGACAAAAGTGAGGTAAAGGAAAAAACTTATTCTCATGGAATTTAATCAGCAATCAGAGCAAAAAGGAGGCAACAGATCTCTGTGTAAAGTAAGTGACTTTCCAGAAATCATGAAGGACAAGAGGAAATATGGGATTAGAGGATATTGTATTGTTTCTGCTACCCTATTAGGCTGACACATATAAAATTAGATCAGTGCTTTTTAGCATTTTATTATCAGAATTCCTTTCTACTCTTAAAAATGTTAGAGGACCAGAAAAATTACTTTTTAATGTAGTTACATTTTTATCTGACTAGAAATTGAAGAAATACTTAACTTTCTATAAAATTAAAATACAACATAGATATATACTAAATATAAATAAATACAATTTAGCATATTTATATATTGATTTATTTAAAAATAAAAGCAATAAGTACATTATATGCTTAAATACTGTTATATTTTTATAAAAAATACAGTTTTTTGGCAGGGTGCAGTGGCTCATGCCTGTAATCCCAGAACTTTGGGAGGCAGAGGTGGGATGATCACGAGTTCAGGAGTTTGAGACCAGCCTGGCCAACATGGTGAAACCCCATCTCTACTAAAAATACAAAAATTAGGCCGGGCGCGGTGGCTCATGCCTGTAATCCCAGCACTTTGGGAGGGTGAGGCAGGCGGATCATGAGGTCAGGAGATCGAGACCATCCTGGCTAATACAGTGAAACCCCGTCTCTACTAAAAATACAAAAAATTAGCCGGGCACGGTGGCGGGAGCCTGTAGTCCAGCTGCTCGGGAGGCTGAGGCAGGAGAATGGCGTGAACTTGGGAGGCAGAGCTTGCGGTGAGCCGAGATCGCGCCACTGCACTCCAGCCTGGGTGACAGAGCGAGACTGTCTCAAAAAAAAAAATTAGCTGAGGGTTGTGGTGCAGGCTTGTAATCCCAGCTCCTGGGGAGGCTGAGGCAGGAGAATGCCTTGAAGCCAGGAGGTAGAGGTTGCAGTGAACTGAGATCATGCCACTGCACTCCAGCCTGGGTGACAGAGCAAGACTCCATCTCTAAAAAATAAAAATTAAAAAAAATACATTTTTCAAAATTAAAAGTTAGTTTTGAAATGGAGGAGTGGTGTTTTATAGTTTTCCAAATCTCTTTAATGTCTGTATTAGTAGAAAATAACTTTATTATTTTACCTGCTTTTTCAATTTTCTGTGATATGCGGCATGATTTAGACTCTGGGAAACTCTTATACTTGTCAAAAGCAACAGTAAAAGGAGAAAATAAAATATCAATATTAGAATAAAAATAGGTTTTATCTATGTACAAAGGAAAGCATATAAGGAATCCCTAGGGGTCCCTGGAACAGACTGTGAGACTTAGATAACTGGTTTTCAACAATGATTGCCATGACAATTAGGAGTAAGCCTTGAAAAGATGTAGATGCTCTAGACAATTCCTCAGAATGATTGATTTAATAGGTTTGCAGAAAGATCCAGACATAAGTAGTTGTAAAATCTCCAGGGTGTTTCTCATACGCAACTAGGATTAAGACCTAGTCCCTCTGATAAATTGTGTAATGAGACATGTCTTCATCTGAATATTTTGCATCTTTATAAATTTAGATAATCATCTATTTCCTCTTTAGGATTTTATTTTGTGGGATTATAGATATTTAAAATATACATTTTATTTAATATAAAATTAGATACTACTACAAACATACTGGTGAAAGATTGTTCCAATGACACAATTTTTCTCAGTGAACAAATAAGAAAAACTGTACATTAAACTCTTTTTACAAGTATAGAAATGAATGATTTGCCAGTCAAGTAAAATCTAAAGTTTGTTCAGCATGGCCAGAAAAAAGTAAGTCAGGCAGAAGTACAGTTCTTTCTTATGATTTAAATTATAAAGATGTTTCAATGGCAGAAAAAAAAATGACAAGTAGCTGATAAAGACAATTGTGCGCTAGCATTATCACTTACAGCAGAAAGAGGGAAGAAATAATATTAAGTCCATGAGTCTTTGCTATCTATTAGGGCCCATATTTTTGTAGCTATATTCCAGCATGAGAGATAACATGTCTTTTGAATATAAGATGTAAGAGAGGTGCAGTAAAGCCATGATTTCTCTTTTCTAACATATGCAATGATTAATTAAATTATTCATAAGGTTTAAAAATGTATGCCTAAAAACTGAAGCATCATTATTAATCTGAATTTTATATCATTATCAAAACCCAGCATTTCTGACAATTATTTTCTATTCTTTATTCAGACCCTGCCTCTTTGTAAAAGCAATTTTATTGACTCAGAACTCTTGTTCTCAAGGGTCTAAGAACATCATTGGATTTTAGCTGGGGGTGATTATTTTTTTCCTCCAGGGGACATTTGTTATAAAGGAAGGCATTTTTTCGGGGGAGGGGAAGGGAGCTGTTAGTGCATCTAATATGTAGAGGTCAAAGATGCTGCTAAAGCTTCTGTGACATACAGGACAGCACCTTCACTTCCAACAAATCCATTATCTGGCCCAAGATGTCATTAGTACCAAGGCAGAGAAGCTTGCATTAGATGATATACTGTACTAACAATTCTTGTCTTGTCAGAAGTTCCTTGTGGACATTTAAATCCACTAAGTAGTTTGATTCAATAATATAGTTCAGTTTCATTCATTTCTAAGTGAATATGATAATTTAAAAAGATTATTAGAAAATGCTTAGAGATTAACCCAGTAGCCGTGACTTTTGAGGAAACTGAACAATATATTAGGGGATCATTCAAAGAAACATTTTCTTATCATATCATTTTAAGCTTTGAGTTTTACCTAACAATCCATTTCTCTCCTTTCTATAGTACAGTTGAATACTTTTATGTTATTGTTTTATAATAATATTGCAAATAGCAAACCATTCATAATAGAGTGTAGGAGATATGTAGCTCTTTGACGTTCAAGATGAATTTGACTATAGCTATCTTCTACATAAAAAAAAAAGTACATTATATACTGTGGTTGGAGGGACACTGTCAGAAACATGCCTACAAGGAAACTATTATCCTTGGAGTCATGTTCTAAAAGCTTTCGTTCCATTATTTTTATCAAGTATTTAAAGGACCAGGCTTCCAGAATTGCCATATAACAGGGCAAGTACTCCAGAGAGAGAGAAAAAAAAGAAGTGCAATTTTATTGTCATTTTATGATTGCTTAGATGGTCATCTACCAATGCCCTTGTGTAATGAGGAATTTTTTTTCTAAATAAGTGCACAGGAACTCTAGTAAGCTGGTTTAGGAAATGGAAGATTAGAGACTTAGTGGACACTGATCCCAAACACCTTTGTCTACATTTATCTTTCTTTATTTCAAAAGTTAAACTATTTTCCTTTCAGATAATAAATTACTTCTTCCAGTCAAGGATCAAAATTGGTGTACAGAGTATGGCTATTTGTTGAAAAAAAATCACACATGTAAAACTCATTTGAAATTGACCCAATTAAAATTGGCTGAAATACTGTATGTGACAGTACGCTTGAAGCTCTCTTGTACTATATATAGGAGAACAGTGATTAGCTGATTCAAGTAGTTAAAGGACAGAACTATTAAAATTTAATAGGAATTTAAGTCATTTGAGAAAATTACTTAAGGTAGCAAAACATTAAAACTTGGTATATATTTTAGACATTGTATTTTTTAAAAGCATGCAATCATGTTCATTTGCTATTCTTTTATGTAGGACCAAATCTTTCTGATAGAGTAAAAATTAACCTGTAAGCTTTATGTCTTGCATAAAGCATACCCAAATGTATCATATACAATTGTCATTCTCATTTTTAAGGAGTGAAATAATAATTTAAAGACAATTAAGAAGCAACTTAGTACAGTATTTTTCTAAATTTTCTTCAGTGTTTTTTCTAATCATTCTTATTTGTCTAACCCACACTTTGATATTGATGGTTTGATATTGATGTTATTCACCTTATTGAAATGGATAACATCAATAATCTTGAAGACCTATATAACTGACACTTGGCAAGCAAAACCTCAAATAGTCATTGCAGGGTTAGTGTATTTTAAAAAATGATTAGTTTGTATTATCTTGGCAAATGAGCTTAAAATGAGGGTAAATTATGTCACTTATATACTAACTTTTAGAATATAGAAAACATTAATGGTTGAACTATTATGGGTTTTTTTGTACTATATATATTTTATGAGATGTACATCATTTTTATAGATTTTTCCTTTTCAAATATATCACCAGCCTTGCATGTAATTTTGATCAATTTTTCAGTACCACTTCCAAAACTTCATGACATTTCTTGACTTTGATACTGATATATATAGTATATTATATATTTACCACATCTTTAAATAAACTAAAAATTTGACAGAATGAATGGAGATAGACATGGGTCTGATTTTTGAGTGGGGATTCTATTGATCTGCAAAGCAGGCTACATCCACAAGAAACAAAGACATGCTAGTTACTCCACTTTTACCAGTAGTAGAAAACACAAGGTCAGACACATTCTTCAAGCCTATCCCTCAGCAGAAATGCCTGTTGCCTTACTTTCAGCCACCAGTTCCGTTCTCATCTCTCCTACTTGGGCTTTAAGAAAATACTAGAGCCCATGAGAATGGTGAAGCGTCAAGTCTGAATGTGCAATGTTTGAGATGACAGCAAGTAACTTTCCCTCTTCAAAGCTGGGATGAAGTGGTTCAAAGGATCCACATATATGGACACTAGGAATGCCTATTTGAAGGAAAAACTGACATTTAATTATCCTCCTAGATGGTTGTTAGGTGGCAGATTCTAGGGGTCTGAATTTGTGCTACCATCAAAATGAGGCTAAGCCTCGTGAGAGAGTTGGAGAAATTGGCAAGTTGTATAGGAGTACGGAAGCTAAGCACAGAGAAAGGTACTTTCTTCTTGAATTGAATTTTTGGACATGAAAAGGCTTTTGTGGCAGCTTACAGCAGAGGAAAAACAGTGTGTCTGGGAAGAAGACTTGGCAACTCTATGTTCTAAAGCCCTTAGAAAGTTCAGAAGATGACTTCAATATTTCCCTGTGATTTCATACCAGGAAATATATAAAATCACATGGCTAGGTAATAAGACAGAATAAGTATAAATGCCCATATATTTTATTTTTTAAATTTCAATAGCTTTTGGGGTACAAGTGGTTTTTGACTACATGGATGAATTATATAGTGGTGAATTCTGAGATTTTAGTGTACCCATTAGAAACTGTTCCTTCCAGAAAAAGGTCTGAGGTTATATGACATGCCTGGGATTAATGAAAGACTTCCTTTGGCTGGCTTTTTCTGAGAATGTCCACATCAGGGGTTGCAGGTAAAAAATAATAATAAAAACCTTAACACAAATATCCTAAAAAACTGTGCCAACCCTTTAAACTGGCTAATCATTTTGGAAGAGAACATTCGCTGCAAGTGGATCCAAGAAAAATACAGTGAAATCAAGAATGCACACCCTTCACCACCACAGTTAGCAAGAGACTTTAAGAAGATTCCTATCTCCCCCTCCTCATTCCTATTTCCAGTCACAGAGAAGCACCAAGATGGGCTTGTGCCAGAGAAAGACGTAAGAATATATCATTAGATTTCACCTGAATTGTATGGGACTAGACTTTTCATAAATAAAATCAATAAGAAGTTATATGAATTGTCTAGCTTGCTTTGCAGTGATTGAAAAGGGTAATTTGATAGACCACAGCTAAAAGCAATAATTGTTAGAAAACAATATCATATTTAAATTATTTTCCCACTGATTTGAGAGTGCTCAATAAACCAATTACTAATTCTAGAGTTAGAAGAAGGGGCATGTTTGAGTGGAAATACATTTATACATTTTCAGTTATGAGTATTTTTGTCTTATGGTGATTTTAATTTCCCTCTGTAATATCATAACTATGAGTACTTTGTTAGTAAACACTTAGATAGCATAAACCTTTGGTATATTTTGGGTTACTGTACCTGCCTGGATATTTTAGGTTACTGTATTCATTGCTTTTCTCTTATTGAACCAAACTGTAGTTATAACTATTTACATTTTCATGAAATTATTAGATTAAAAATGTAAAGGAACAACAGCTATTGAAATTTTGATATTTTAGAGTGAGAAAATATTCTACCATATGGGATGACTGGCGTTAAATGGATTATTTAAAATTAAGAAATGTGCTTCAGGATGGATACAATGGTTCATGCTTGTAATCCCAGCACTTTGGGAGGCCAAGGACAATGGATCACCTGAGGTCGGGAGTCCAAGACCAGTCTGGCCAACATAATGAAACCCCATCTTTACTAAATATACAAAAATTAGCTAGGTGTGTTGTAATCCCAGCTACTCAGGAGGCTGATGCAGAAAAATCGTTTGAACCTGGGAGGTGGAAGTTGCAGTGAGCTGAGATTGTGCAACTGCTCTCCAGCCTGGGTGACAGAGCAAGACTCTGACAAAATAATAATAAAATAAAATAAAAATATAAGGTGTTTCAGAGAATGAGTCTATGGTAAGTTCCAAATGTTATTGTTTATTTTCTCTAAATCATTACATGGTTTCACGGAGCATAAGTTTACAAATTTCTAAGTGGCACTTAAACCAGCAAAATTAACTGATAGTATTAAATTTTCTTTGGGATGTATCTTCCTATCGTAAGCATGAAATTGTATGCCATCCATCATCAACGTTTTTTGAAAACCTACTATGACAGGTACTATTTTAAACAGTGGTGATGTTATTGCTATCTAGAGGAAAGCCAGCAAAATAATGAATTAATTGAATATAGTTAAGTGTGTCCTATGAGAAATGTATGCTTAGAAACATAAAACCAGAGAACACATCCCAAACTCAGCCTTGACGTTTTAGGCTTTGAGAAAAAAAATGACGAGTTAGCTGAGTTTTTAATAAGAAAAAGAGTTTGGCAGATAATTCAAGCTGGTTAAGGATTTTCCATTAAGCATGCGCAAAGCTGGTAGCAAAGAGATTTGTGTGTATTCACACTACATGTGTTTGTTTGGATGCTTGTGTAGATCTTTTGAGGTTTTAAATGAGAAGGGAGCCAGCCCATAAGTCTTTTCTGGTATGCAAAAATAGATATCTTATAGCTCTTTATAGGAACTTTTAGGAAAGTGTTATATATTTCCATAAGCATAGTAGAAGAAACCATTATTGGCCAAAGAGGAGCCCACAGTCTCTTTAGCAGTCAGCAGAACAACATTCAGCATGTGGAAATATTATATGCAGGTAATTCCCTAGTTCAGTCTTGGCAGGTTAAACAAATACTTTATTTGGAAGGAATACTTATACAGACAGGTAATAATCATCATCACATTCTTTATAGAATATGCTTTATCTCTGAGATGAGTCATATTAATAACTTACCATGGGTCAAATTAATCATGAGAAAATATTTATAGAGTATAGCCTGGTCATCTAATTGTTTCATGTTGATGTAGCAGTACAATAGAAACGTGTTTTTATACGCTATAGTTTATACATTCAACAAAATATAGAATATTGTTATTTATCTTTCAAAATAGCAGTAAGTATTGGAAACATATATCATGTTATTAAGTGTATATTCATTCATAAAACATATATTAGAACTTATAAAATACTACTTTGTTCTAGTTTGCCAAACACAAAAATAGAAAAGTAAAAAAAGGAAAGAAAAGGTTTTCTTATTTTACTTTTATATGAAATGAAATACAATTTTTTAGAAAATATAAAAATGCTCTTTCCTCCACGTTAAAGAAGAGGTTCATATAGGGGTACTGGATTTAGCAACGTAAAGTATAAGCATGGACTATATAATATTTGGTGAATAGATACACTACAAAAATGATTCTTATTTATCTGAAATTCAAATGTAGCAGTGTTTCATCTAACAATACTAAGTTAACAGTTTATATCAAAAGGGTAAATAACTTAAATTTTTGTTAATCATTGTAATAAATGTGCTTTCAGTTATAAACCTGCTTTTATTTTTCCTCTCATTATCTACACTAGTTTCCAAATTTAACCCTAAAAGAAACATTTACATCAACTAGTTTAAAGTTTATGAGATATTGAAATTATTAAGTCATTCATAATTTATAAATATCAATACAACACATAATCAAATTGAAACATTTTGCTAAATTATTTATATAAAGTTTTCTTTTATTTTTTAACCTTCAATATCTAGAAACTGCCTTTTCATTTAATTTTTGTGTAAATATGTAAAACATTTATGAGATATTGAAGTCAAATCTATGAAACAAGGTATATTTAGAGTAGATTACTTTCTATCTCCATTCGTTCAGGCCTAGTTCTTTCCTCTCCCTGTAGATAACCATATTTTTAATTAAATTTTTGCTTATTTCTCAATTAAAAATAAGCATACTCACACATATACACACATATATTTATTTATATCATTTCCTTTCTTTTAGATAGACAGTTGCATATCATACTCACTCTTGTTCACGTTTTTTTCTATTAATACGTCCTAGCTTAATCATTTAATGTCAGTATATAGAAAGATTACTCATTGTTGTTTGTTTTTAAAGCTTTATTCAGGCATGATTGATATCTAAGAAACTGCAAATATTTAATGTGTACATTTTAATGAGTCTGGACATACACATAAACCAGTGATTCCACGGTCACAGGATCCTTCGGGTGTTGCTTTGCCAGCCGGAAACCTCTGTGTCTGGTGCCGCCTCTGCTTGAGTTTCACTCATACTCACTGAGCTAGTTCCACCCACTTGGCTCAGCAGGCTGTGCTCAGCTCACGATACCAGCCCAAATCCCACACCCACCTACGGTGAGCCAGGTGCAGAGTGACAAGGGGTGTGTGAGTCAGCAAGCATGAGGGCCAGCCACTATGCACAGCCAGGGGTGCCAACTGCTATGGCGGGGGCAGGCAGCTCAAGGCACAGGCATGGGTGCCAGCTCCATGCACAGCTATGGCTGGGCCAGATGTAGCACAAGCAGCTTCCGCTATGGGCACCGACATCTGGACAAGGAAAATGTGGTTGTGCCAGAAAACTCAGAGGCCAGCAACTGTGGAGCCCCAAGGGGTGAGGGAGGACGTGTTACAACTCTCTCATTCCCACTGCCCACAGCACAGTGAATTGAGGCGTGGGCATGTTGCAGTTTATTTGTGTTACACCTGGTTTAGTCCCACTGCCCTCCTCAGGCCCACGGCTCCTGGGCTAGCCCAGCCCCGCTGCTACTTCCTGTCACGTGGGGTGACTGCCCAATGCCAGCGGACTGCAGGAGGGCTATAGTGTTACAGCTCTGGCTTGGGGAATTCCGAGGTCTGGGACCCCGGAAGGGTTGCTTGTCTTCACTCCCACAGCCTGACAAATGAGAGTGTGTCACCACCTGCAGCTCAGTGAACCAATCAGGAATGTGTTACAGCCCTTTTTGTTCCCACCCGCAGCTCAGCAAGCTAGCAAGGAACGTGTTACACCCCTTTTCACATCCACCATTTGGTGGGTCCCAAGTCCGTCCCATGTCCTTGAAGAATAAGATTGCATGGACAAATGGAGGGTGAGCAAGGCAGAGAAGAGCTTTCTTAAGTGACAAAACAGCTCTCTGTAGAGAGGAGACCCAAAGCAGGTATCTCCTACCCACAGCCAGGTAGAGCTGATATGTGGCTCAGTCCAGGGTTTTTATGGGCTCAGAATAAAGGAAGTTCATGCTGATTGGTCCAGGAGTGGGTCTGGGAAAAGCACCATCTGACTGGCCAAAAGGCATCAAAGAAGTTCCCACTCTGGGTTGTGAACTCCACCCAGAACTGGCAGCCCTGCCCCCAGGCTTCAGGACATCACCAGCTTGAAAGTCAAGCCTCACCAGGGACCCACCCCTTTGTACCTAGGGACCTGTTTGCCTCCTACAGCCATCAATTTCCCCTAGGAAGAGGTACCTCTAACTGCCCTTAGGATAGGGATGATGTCCACTCTTAACCCCTTCATGCTGACAGAGTGTGTTGTTTTGAAAAAATAGCAGTCAGAGCTCTCTCAGAAACCTACCTAAGAGTCCCTGGTAAAAAGAACCATTGTCTGAGGCTCCACTTGCATGATCATTTGGAGTTTGACAGTCTCTAGGTGAGAACAAACAAATTTTACAAGAAGTTTAAGTATGCATGGACCAAATATGAGTATTATACATAGAGGAGCTAACATGAAAAATCTAGTGCCAAAGATAACAGAAATAAAAAGTAAAATAGACTAAACATTCTAAAAACCATGTTGTGGCTAGAGCTGTTTCACCCTGGTGAAATAAATTAAATCTTGTATGGGGCAATTGAATTTTAAAAGAGAAGTGACTGCATAGGGGAGTAGATAATCCCTTGGGAGTTCATGACTAAGGGGTCCTTGACAAAGATGCCTTATGGTGAGGAACAGAACGAAGGTGAGAACAGCAAGCATAGGTGAGACTATAAAGAGGATATCCATGGAACGTTAATTTTTGGCACTTAGTTTTTGTAATTTTTAGCTTGAGGTATCTGATTTCTTCTCATGGGTACTTTAGGTGATTTTCTGAGTCAACAGAGGTAATTCTTTCAATTTCCCAGGGCTTTACCCAAGTACAATGAATCAAAAAATGTATTTCGGTGATCTTTACTGTGGTAGGAGTAGAAAGAAATACAATCTAAAGTCTCTCCCAATCGAGCCTACAGAGGGAGAAAGGGAAGGAAGTGCCTTTACCAGTATCAAGTCCCCTGGTGATATGGTTTAGCTGTATGATCTCACCCAAATCTCATCTTGAATTGTACTTCCATAATTCCCCCATGTGTGGGAGAGACCTGGTGGGAGATAATTTGCATCATGGGTGCAGTTTCCCCCATACTGTTCTCATGGTAGTGAATAAGTCTCATAAGATCTGAGGGTTTTATGAGGGGTTTCTGCTTTTTTACCTTCCTCATTTTCTCTTGCTGCCACCATGTAAGAAGTGCCTTTCACCTCCTGCCATGATTCTGAGGCCTCTCCAGCCATGTGGAACTGTAAGTCCAATTAAACCTCTTTTTCTTCCCAGGCTCTGGTATGTCTTTATCAGCGGCATGAAAACCAACTAATATAGTAAATTGGTACCAGCAGAGTGGGAGCATTGTTAGAAAGATACCCCAAAATGTGGAAGCAACTTTGGAGCTGGGTAACTGGCAGAGGTTGGAACAGTTTGGAGGGCTCAGAAAAAGACAGGAAAATGTGGGAAAGTTGAGAACTTCCTAGAGATTTGTTGAATGACTTTGACAAAAAATACTGATAATGATATGGACAATGAAATCCAGGCTGAGGTGGTCTCAGACGGAGATGAGGAACATGTTAGAAACTGGAGCAAAGGTGACTCTTGTTATGTTTTAGCAAAGAGACCGGTGACACTTTGCCACTTCCCTAGAGATTTGTGCAACTTTCAACCTGAGAGAGATGATTTAGGGTATCTGGTGGAATAAATTTCTAAGCAATACAAAGCATTCAAGAGGTAACGTGGGTGCAGTTAAAGGCATTCAGTTTTAAAAGGAAAGCAGAGCATAAAAGTTCAAAAATATTGTAGCCTGACAATGTGATAGAAAAAAAAATCCCATTTTCTGATGAGAAATTCAAGCTGCCTAGAGATATTTGCATAACTAACAAGGAGCCAAATGTGAATCACCAAGACAATGGAGAAAATGTCTCCAGGTCATGTCAGAAACTTTTGCAGCAGCCTCTCTCATCACAGACCTGGAGGTCTAGGAGGGAAGAAATGGCTTTGTGGACACAGCCCGGGGTCCTTATGCTGTGCGCAGTCTAGCGACTTGGTGCCCTGCATCACAGATGCTCCAGCTTGGCTGAAAGGGGACAATGTAGAGCTCAGGCTGTGGCTTCAGAAAGTGCAAGCCCCATGCCTTGGAAGCTTCCATGTGGTGTTGAGCCTGCGGGTGCACAGAAGTAAAGAACTGGCATTTTGGAACCTCCACCTAGATTTCAGATGTATAGAAATGCCTGGATGCCCAGGCAGAAGTTTGGCAGTGCAGAAGGGAAATATGGGGTTGCAGCCCCCACACAGAGTCTCTACTGGGGCACCGCCTAGTAGAACTGTGAGAAGAGGGCCACCATTTTCCCCCTGCAGGTGGAATGGTAGATCCACCTACAGCTTGCACCATGTGCAAGAGGCTGTTCTTAATTTTGTACTACATAAAAATTAAATATAAATTAACTTTTAGAACATAAACTATTGTAGAATAAGGAAAATCATTAAATAACCTAGAAGATGAAATAAACTAAATTTCTATGATATATGATACAGAAAGACAAAAATGAAACATCACCTGTGAAACCTAGATGAACCAAAACCAGTTAACAAAAGCAAATCTATGTCTTCATTATTAAACAAGATATTATTAATTTAAATTGCACCAAACATTACAAGAAGGAACTAAAACTAACCTGTGAAAATTAGAATGTGGGAATTAATTAAGCTAAGAGAAGGAATTAATGAGTCATAAACAGAAATAAGGTTTAATTTATAAGTGTAGTGAAGAAGTTAACAAAAATCAACCATAAAAGAGTCAAAATTAGATGCTAACAAAATGGAAAGTTAATTTTATAAATAGGGAGATAAAAACAACATTATAATATAGAAATGCATTCTAATACACTTTAGTGAAGTAGGTATTTTCTGAAAACTTTTGACATAAGAAGTAAGAAACCTAAACAGAAATATAACCACAAAAAGACTGCTTTAAAAGAAACTTAAAGAAGAATGTCAACGAGTGCTACTGAAACAACTTCCAGGTGTTTTAGTCAGTTTGGGCTACTATGACAAAAATATCGTGGGCTGATTTGCTTAAAACACACCTACTTCTCATGTTTTTAAAGGCTGGGAAGTCCACCATCAATGCCCCAGTTTATTCAATTTTTTATGAGGGCTCTTTTCCTTGTTTGCAGAATGGAGCCTGCTTGTCATAGATAGAGAGAGACAGCACTAGTCTCTTTCACTTTTTACGAGGACAATCATCATGGAGTTTCCAGCCTCATGACTTTATCTAAACCTACTTACCTTCCAAAGACCCCACTTCCTAATATACTCTCCCAGCACCTTGGGAGTTAGGCTTTCGACATGAGAATTCTGGGGGAACAGAAACATTCAGTCCACAACAGAAAGTAAATTATTTATCACAAAAAGTCTTTCTCTTAAGAACGGTTTAGTCCTATGTTATAAAGCAGATTTTGACCTGAGAAATTCATAATTGATAATTATGAATTAATTTTATGACACCAGCATAACAATAATGCCAGAAAACACGTATATAAATTAGGAAAGCATAGAGTAAATATTTTCCTTTATTAATAAATGAAAACAGATTCAAGGTAATCTTCTAGCATATTTAATATGCAGTATTTTTAAATTAAAATATACCAACATTAAATATTCTTTATTTTAAAAAGGTAAACCTTGTTGGATATTGTAAAATCAGTTAATTTATTTCAACACAGCAATGGGCCACATAATTTTTTTTTCTTCAGTGATGAGAAAAGCTTGTGGAATGCATTTGTACTTATCTAACATAATAAATAAAATATTCTTCAATGTAATAGACTATGCTATATCTACAGGTAATTCCCCAGCATGATTGCCCATAAAATACTACAAATTAAGAATGTCCTTAATCACTCAATTTATTCAGCATTTTTATGAAAATCCTAGAATGTGATATATAAGAAGCTCCTATATCTATTCAATATTTATTATTATGTATTTACTGGATATGTATTATTATGTTGAATATATAATATTGAATTTACAATTGCCTTTATAAATATAATATTGAATTTATAAATATATAATAATGTGTATTATTTAATATATTACATAATAAAATATATTAGTATATTAGTGAATATATATTATACCTATTTACTATGTATAGTATATAATACATATGTTTAATATATAGTATTCAATATATATTATTTGATATATTTAATTAATATATATTCAATGTACTTATTTAATATATATTGAATGCAATTTAATATATATACTGAATATGTATGGAATATATATTATATTTTGAATATATATTTTCAATATGTATATATTTTATGTGTGTGTATATATACATATATATATGGCAAACAATCTCACCTTACTGAAAAGTGGAAAAAATATTCATGAGAATTTTGTGAAATTGGCCACTTAGTATCTCAACACCACTAGTAATCACAAAATACAAATTACATTTAAAAAGGAATAGCATTTCACACTGATTATTTTGAAAAAATTTCAAATCTGACAATAAAATTGAAATCTAGGGATAGGTGCAATGATAAGAACCTTATAACTTCTTTTGCAAATGTAGTTTACACAACCATTTTGGAAAACTGAAAGGCGATATCTGATAAAGTTGAAAGATATTGCATTGATGAATATATAGATCCTACTACCAGACACAAAACACATCATTGGCTTAAGTAAGAGTGCTTATTTTTTTCACATAACTATCCAGGCATAAGCAGCCTGGGGTCTGGATCACAGATTCTCTTAGGACTCCACCACTCCTCAGGAGAGGCCAACACCCTCAAGTTCCAAGATGCAGAAGATATGTAAAGCAGCACATTGAAAACACTGGAGAACAGCCAATTTATCATGGCATTTTAGAGGGCAGCATCATATTTAACAAAATTTAACATATTATCTTAATGTTAACTCTGGCCCACATTCTAGAATTTAACTTTATTTAAAGAAAATAATTACCATTTTTATGTAGGAGAATAAGAAAATAATCCAATATAATATCCTATGAAGACTTTATGAATTAAAATTTTATGAATTAAAATTAATAAATTCCATTTCTCTCTTTTAACATCATATGCACATGTTCTTAATCACAAATATTATTAATTTGTCTCTACCTCTGCATTTACATTTTGCTTTAATATCTAGCAGTTTAGGGCTTTTCATTTTTAATTTCCCTTAAGTAATGTAATAATGGCAATATTAAAAATGCTGAATCATGAACTTGGTTATATTAAATGTTAATTATATTAAAGAAATAAATTTCATATTTTTAATATCACAATATTAATTTTCCTGACTTATTTTATTTTACTATTAAATTATAGGCCTTCTCATTCAGCTGTTTTTGCAGTTTGAATATTGTTATGTCCTGTATAATTAGTTATGCCACAGAGTAGGAACCATTGGCCATATTCTTAATATATAATTAACCATTTCTATTTGAACTATATTAATATATATTCAAAATACTTATATTTTTATACCAAGAAGTTACTTGAAAATATCCAATTCATACCCAATATATTTCCAGTTAGATCTTGATATTTTTGCATTAAATTCATTTATATTTTTTCTTAATACTATCTAAACACTGTAAAATATACATTAACATTTGCATCATAATACTATTTTTTATAAACAGCATTTTAAAAAGTTAAAGGTAATTTGACGGTCGATTAAATATTATGTAAGATTAAATTGAGTATATTCTATAAGTTTTTATATCTCTTTCATTAAGTTAATACCAAAAGAGCTTATAACTAATATATAATTTAATGGTATGTCAATTTTGTAACAGAGAAATATCAATAGAAAAACAAAGATTCTTTCTACACGGTCAGGATTCATTGTTTTTTGAAATCAAGTTTTTGGGAAAATTTATTTTTCTTCTACTAAGTGACTCAGTTCTAAAAAATGTTATAGCATGACCAGGTGGAAAAAGTAAAAAATAAATAAATAAATACTTGTTGATTTTTTTAAAATGTCAAATAACCATTACTTATCAATAATATATAAATAATTAATTTATATATTTTGAAGCAGAATTTTATAAATCCCAAATCTATGTTAAGATATGCTCAGTATTGAGACTCCAGGGTATCTGGCCTTGTCTGGGGACTGCTCAGGCTAAGTATAGCTGGAAATTTAGGTACACTTCCTATTTTATAGAAAACATCAAACTTAAGATTAAAATATCTGAGTTTTTATAGGGGTGAGAATAACCTCAATATGCCAGGCGCAGTGGCTCATGCCAGTAATCCCAGAACTTTGAGAGGCTTAGGTGGGAGGATCCCTTGAAACTGGGAGTTTGAGACCAGCCTGGGCAACATAGTGAGACCTCGTCCCTAAAAACAAGAAAGTGAACAAACACAAGAATAAATTCAATAAAGCCTAGCAATTGAAGCAAGCGAAGATTCTTTACAGACTTAGAATTCGTGTTTAAGGGAAGTAGTGGAGCTACAAATATAATACTAAGCATGTCCATGTGACTAAAATAATTGGGAAGCTCTGGAACACAAGAAAATTATCATTGTTTGAGTACTTGTAAAGTGAAATTTAGACAGGAATGAACAATTTGTATTTTGCCACAAATGAAACCCACACCCATGCAAACGTGTGTGTCTGTGTATATGTATGCATGTATGGGTATATGTATATACGTATGCATGTGTGTGTAGATATATACACATACCACATACGTATATATGTTCATATGTACGTGTATATGTATGTATACACACACACACACACACACGTAATATCATTAAATTTTGGCTTAAATAATCCAAAGCAAGCTGGCTTGCAACATAAGTGATGATTCCATTCTTTTGTTGGTAGTGAGAAGTCAGGCCTATGTATGACTATTGTTATTGCAAATATTAGCTTGTGGTGGCAAGTGGCTCCTGGCCTTCATGGATCAAAAAATGCCCAAAGAGAACATATTAATTAAAATAATCAGAGAAAAATAGGAAGGAAACAAACCATAACATACAGTAGCTGAGAATACTTGTTTATGAAAAATATTCTATGGAATCTCAAAAATAATTATAAAATTTTGATGTTCTTGCAATAGAGAATAGTTTGACAAGCTGGAGAAGTTATTATTTCCTGTTACGCCCTCCCTCCTCCCGCTCCATTACCCTAGGTATGGCCCCATTTTTCTTCAATGGAAATAAAGAAGAAACTGTGAAAATCATAGCTTTAACTATATGAGCTAATGAAGTGGCTGCTGTGTGTATTGGGGAGAGTGTATGAATATTAACCACTTCTAATATGCTTATGATGTGTTAATTATTTCATATTTCATCTATCTTTTGTTTTAAAATACAAACAGGGATAGGAAATAATGTAATAGTTTGAAAGTTGGAAATGAGACTTTTGCAATTGCTAAATGTCTTGAAATATTGTCTCAGGTGAAGTCTGGAGAAAGCATTCTGTTGAATTATACAAGGTAGAAGAAGAGGAACGTTTTATATGTGTGTCTGAGATTTGGATGGCAAAATAAATCCTCTGACAATGTGTAATGTTTCTAATATAGGTTTGGTGTTTGAATTCATAATACCCCTGTGGCATAGGAACTAAGAGAAAAGTAAACTAAAATTAAAAAATTATATTTCGGGGAGTGAAAATTCTGAGTGTGTAGAAGAAAGAAAGAAAAGTTATTACAGAGAAAAACACACTCAAACCAAGCTACATAGAATTCCCAATGAAAACGCTGCTGTGAGTTGGAGTACAAATAAATATAAAAAATACAGGAGGAAAACATTTACTTTTGAGTTAGATTTGCAGGTTATAGAGTTTTAGATAAAGCAGACTGATAGAATCTATGGAATATGTAGGTGTAAATACACAAAGATATTTAAAAAGTTACGTCCACAATAAAGACAAAATATTATTAAAAAATAAGTAGAAAAAAATTGAAAAGTTACTAATAAACACCAACTAAAAAACTTCCTGAAGGAATTGTGTGTTTGTGTGTGTGTATGTGTGTATGTGTGTGGAGCTGTACAAAACTAAGCAGCAATGCATTAACAGAAGTTATCTCTAGATAATAGGCTACATGTTTTTATAGATGTATTTCTTTATATATTTTTGTATGTTCTAATTTTATACAATCCAATGCTTCTGTAATTGTAAAATCATATTAAAATATACATTAAAGAGAATTTAACTTTCATATGTTAAAAGTATAATAAAAATGTACCTTTAGGAGATAATTAAATAGAACTAAAACATCAGAAGAAAACTAACATAAAAGACCAAAGAGAATTTAAGCATTCTAAGTAGTGATGGGCAGGAGCTAGAACATATCTGCTCATGAGAGCCGATCTTTCACATCTCTACTCAGCATTCAGAGAAGTAATATTGGTGGCTTAAAATCTGCAGCAGTGGAAATATTCACACCACATAATTTGGAATGCTACTTATCAGGCCATTAATTTGTATATATATTTATTTATTGCAATAACATAAAAATTTGAGTTTTTATAGATGGATTACCAGCAAATTTCTAGGACAATGGCTTTTGGATTATTATTTTTGGTAAAACAGGCTAAAGATACAGATTTACCCAAAGCTTAATTATGGTTCTAAAAGACCTAGCGTAAATGCTAAGTTAAAGATTATATATATGAATACATATAATCACATATATATTTTATATATATTCTCTCTATATGTATATATATTCTAATTTATTGGAAGAAAAAAAAATTAGAAAAATAATTCAGTCAACCCAAAGAAGAAAAGCATGAGGTTAAATGAATAAACAGAAAGTAAGTAAACTGTACTCAGTAAAATGGTAGTTTTGTTTCAGAAATCATGATACATATAAATGGACTAAACTGTCTCATTTTATAAATGAAGTTTCCATGCCAGATAATAAAATAAAATTACAAAATGCAGTATTTATAATAGGCATATTTATAATACAGTGACACAGATAGATGGATAATAGGTGTTAAAAATTTTTACCAGCAAATATTAACAAAATAAGAGGTAGCATCACTATCTTTATAACACCAATATGGGCAACAGAAGAAAAACGCTGCCTGAGACATAGGGGATTATATCATAATGTAACATGCTTTGTTTACTGAAAAGGGATAATTCTTCTAAGTTCTCTACATCTGATAACATGTGCTCAAATATATATAAATCAAAAGTGAGCACAACTACAAGGAAAACTGATGTCCAACATCACACTGTAAAAAATAATACATATCTTAATTAATAGATTTAGCTGACAAGCAATCATTTGTGACAGTCATTCTTTTTAGATTGGCAATACAAATAACTAATTAATGCATACAAAAAATGCTAAAATACTAAGTATAAAAGTGAGATGAAAGAACATCAATGGGATATTAATACTAACATTAGAAGTCTGGGGTGCCTATATTTTACCATGCAAAGTAAAAATCATTTTTGTGTTTAAAAAAGAATTTGTGAATTATGACTGAAAGAATGATTTACCAATAATACATAACAATTATACATTTGTATATACATCATGAAATAGTCTCAAAATACATCAAGCAAAATTTGAAAAAATATGAGATTATTTTTTAATTTATAATTATAGTGGGAGCTTTGAACCTATTCTCAGCATAACTGATACAGCAACAAAAACCTATTAGTCTATGTAATGTGAATGGCATAATTATAAAGCATAACGTAATGACTGTGTGAAGATCTGTGCAACCAATGCTTAGAGAATAACCATTATGTTAAAATACTCATAGGACATTTATATATTCCAGAGAAAGAAGTGGGGAGTCATGTGCTAGTACCTTTAAACCCCAAGAATCATCAGCTATTTGGAAACTACCTGAAAGACAGAGAAAAATAACAAGATTAGAAATAAAATAAATGATTCCGAATAAAATATTCAAGGAACAGCAAAGCTTTTTAAACAATCAACTTTTTCTTATTTGCATTGAGAGACAGTTGAGAAGATAGCACCACTACACAAAATGTTGATGATTTGAAAATAAAATAATCAGTTAACAACAATGGAGACTATATTCAAAAGTTGACTCAATTAACAGAGGAGTCTGTGCAAACAGATTAAAAATAAGACTATTAGGACAATAAGTAAGAAGAGACAATTAATAGAAAAATATTGTACATAATCAGGGAAAATACAGTAGTACAATAAAATAAGATAGGAAAATATAAAAAGGTAAGAAAGTGGTTCAAGACAAAATAAATAAGTATATGTTGCTCACGTCACTATTAATCAATATTTATGGATAATTTTTTCATAATTTCAGTTATAAAGATAACATCTGAAATTTCAATCCCCTTATAGAACTTGAGTAAATTTAAAGTTTTAAATATCTGAATTATTTAAATTTTATTAATCATTTTATATGCAATAAAAAGGTAAGATTTTTTTGTACTTAGCACAATTCTACTGATTTTTAGAAGATAAATATTAGGTTTTTATTTTATAGAAGATTCTTTAAATTCTAAAATAAAATACTTACATGAATAGGTAAATTTTATTTCCAACCAGTATACAGTAATGTATTAACTTTTGATGTTTTTATTTAATATTTAACATTCAGAAAATTATTTTAAGCAAAATATATAATTTTTAGCCGCTAAAGGTTAAATTATAAGAAAAAACAGTATCTATTTTGTATACTTTACATATGAACTTCAGTTATTACATGTGACAATATTCTACCATTTGTATAGTAAATTTAAATGACATACATGAAATATTGAAAGATTTTCACTTATATTTTCCAGATATTAAATTGAAAATGCTTATTAATTTCATTTAACCTTTGATCTGTATCTATCCATACATAATGAGTGGTTTATTTTGTATTATGAATAGCAAAGCTACACTAAATTGAGCTATTAGTCTGTATTTATATGTAGGAAACTTAGTCATTTTTATATTTTTGTAAAAAAAGATATAAAATCAATATATTTAAAAATATTTTGTCAACTATGTAGCTTTATAAAAGAGTTCTCATTTTAAAACAAATAATCTTATGACTGTAGGTATTATAGATTGAATGCAATATAAATATTTAAATATTTTTTCTATTGCTATGCTAGTCATAACTCAACAGGCAATGCAGCCCTATTTAAAAAAACTTCATGTTAAAAATATAAAAATGTTTTGTGCTTCTTGTTTACTTACTGAAGAGGTAAGATACTTTACAAATTTGCATTTGACAACTAATTTTGCTTAATAAAATAAATACGCATTATCAATTCACTGTGTACACTGAAAACATAATTTCTCAATCATCACTTGTTAAGCACATCCAACCATTCTAGTTTGATTAGATTAGTATTTTAATAAGCAATTTTTCATTTAGGCACACAGTTCAAATGACAACAACAATGCTTCAGTAGCTACAATTTGTTTTGGTTTGTCGTTGCTTTTAACTGAATTTTAATGTTTATTATTGAATCATTTACAAAATAACACTTATTTTTTGTTTAATGTAAGCATAGACTTTACTTATTTTTCTACCTTTTTTGTATGACTTAAACTTTATATCATCTCTCAAATGTTTCCCTTTTATTCTCTGTATTCTCTTTCTTATTTGTTTTTGAAAAATGAAGCTTTGTTCATTGAAAAAAAATTGAGGAAGAGAAAAAAACTTTTTTAGAAAAATTAGTGTATAATTAACTTATTTGCAAATTGTGCCTGTTAAAATGCCAGGAGTTAGAAAAAAAAATCTATGTTTCGAGTTGTTTTCTTTGCTAAAATTTATCAGGAAGAAAATGAAAACAATAGCTAATAAAAAAGTCATCATTATAAAAATAAGTAAGCACATCAATATATTTAATTAATTCAAGTTTCACAAAGGTTTAAAAATTAAAGACTAAACTTCTCGTAGAGTAAGTAAAAATGTTGGCTTCTATTAGCTGGTGAGTAAAATGCTATGTTAGCTCATCTTAATTGACAAATTACCTACTGCTCTGAGCCTGTACTGTTAGGAACAAATGCCTTCAAAACCATGAACTTTTAAGAAAATATATCCTCAAATGTGTGTTGTCATTGTTTTTGGCTGCATGGAAAAGAGACCGCAATAATGAGGACTAGGCAATTAGCCATTAAGAACTCGGTTCTAGCTTTTCAGTTTATTACATTTTCAATGCATTCATAATTTTGTACCAACAATACTACCCCTCACAAATTAGAATATATGTATATGAAGTAATAGCTGGTATTCTAATGAAAGAAAGAGGAGTAAAATCACTCAATATTATCACCAGTTTTTTGGTTTTTGTTTTTCTTCTTTCCAGGATGGCAGGACAGAACAGTGTGAGGAGAGTCACACTGTGAACTTTTGAGGTTTCTAAACTCTTAGATTTCTCTTCTAAGCCAAGCACATCAATCATTCTTAGGTTTGCCCATTTTACATAATCCCATAATTTTGTTTGTTTGTTTCTGTCTGATTCGGTTACTTCAAAACCTTGTCTTCTGGCTGTGAAATTCTTTATTCTATTTGTTCTACTCTATTGTTGAAACTTTCCACTGTACTTTGTATTTTCCTAAGCATGTTTTTCATTTCCAGAAGTTCTGATAGATTTTTCTTTATGATCTCTATTTTTCTGGGAAGTTTTTTATTTATATCATGTTTGTTTTAAGTTTCTTTAAGTTGGTTTTCACCTTTCTCTGATATCTCCTTGAGTACCTTAGTAATCAAATTTTTTAATTCATTATCTGGCAATTCATAGATTTCTTTTTCGTTTGAATTCATTGCTGAGGAGCTAGTTTGATCATTTGGGGTTGTTATAGAACCCTGTTTTGTCATACTACTAGAATTACTTTTATGATTCTTTCTCATTTGGATACATTATTTCTTCCAATTGTTCTTGAATTTATTTTTGATTGGACTGTGGTTCTTTTAATTTCTTTTTTATTCTTAAGGATTAAACTTTGATGTTTATTTAGCTTAATTGTATTCGTGTTGCTTATAGGGGTGAAGATCTGTATGAGTCTCTTGGTTATAGATTATTTTTTCACTGGCTTTTCCAGATGCTGGTACCAGTAGTTATGTTCTTGGTACGTGGGTGAGTTCAATGTCTCATATGGGGTTGGAATGGCAGAGATCTCCTGAAGCTCATCTCATCCTGTCATGGTTTTCATTTTATCTATTTAATTTTTATATATTTCATTTTTCCTCTGCATTTTATTTACTGAGCTGGTGATTCAGGCTTCAGGCCAATAGGGGCAGTATCCCTGAGTAGGTGATTTGTAGCTAAGGCAGGTGGGTAGAAGTAATATCCAACGGTGGCCCATTGGATATTATCCAATGGTGGTCCCAGCTGCCCTGGGTTCGCTGCCCTGGCTCTTCAGGAAGTGGCTGTCTACCACACTCATTCAGACGCTGACAGGCAGCCTCACCCCGCAGCCTTACCTCCACTTCCTGTAGCATCCAGGGGAAAGGCAGAGGATTTGGGGGCAAAACCAGAGAGCAGATGCTGTGAGGCAGGTATGGAGTCACCTTATTTAAGGAAATAATTAAGGAAAACATCCTGGGCCTTCCTAGAAATCTAGACATTCAAACATAAGAAACTCAAAGAACTCCTGGGAAATTCTTTGCAAAAAGATCTCCACAAAGGCACATAGTAATCAGGTTATATAAAATCAAGATGAAAAAAATAATTTTAAGAGCTGTGAGGCAAAAGCATCAGGTAACCTATAAAGAGAAACCTATCAGATTACCGGCAGGTTTCTCAACAGAAATCTTACAAGCCAGAAGGGATTAGGGGTCTATCTTTAGCTTTCTTAAACAAAATGATTTTCAGCCAAGAATATGATATCCAGAAAAACTAAGCTTCATAAACGAAAGAGAGAAAAAGGTTTTTTCAGACAAACAAATACTGAATTTGCCATTGCCAAACCAACACTATAAGAAATGCCAAAAGGAGTTCTAAACCTTGAAACAAAACCTCAATAAACACCAAAATAGAATCTCCTTAGAGCATAAATCTCACAGGACCTGTAAAACAATAACATGATGAGAAAAACAAAGTTTTTAGGTAACAACTAACAGATGAATAGAACAGTACCTTACATATCAATACTAACATTGAATATAAATAGTCTAAATGCTCCACATAAAAGATAGAGAATGGTAGAATAGATTAAAAAAAAAAAAAAACACCAACCAAGTATCTGTCTTCAAGAGACTCACCTGACACAAGGACTTACATAAACTTGAGATAAAGGGGTCAAATAATTTTTCTATGCAAATGGAAAGCTATAGCAAGCAGGAGTAGCTATTCTTGTATCAGACAAAATAGACTTTAAAGCAACAGTAAAAAAAAAGACTATGAAGTATATTATATAATGATAAAAAATTAGTCCAACAGGAAGCTATTATAATCCTAAATATACTTGCACCTAACAATGGAACACACAAATTTATATAACAGTTACTTACCACTAGACCTAAGAAATGAGATAAACAGCAGCATAATAATAGTGAGGGAATTCAATACTCCACTGACAGCACTAAACAGATTAGCAAGATAGAAAGTCAACAAAGAAACAATGAATTTAAATTATACCCTAAAATAAATGGACTTAACGGAACATGCTACCCAACAACTGCAGAATATACATTCTTCTCCTCAGCACATGGATCATTATCCAAGATAGACCATATGATAGGCCACAAAACAAGTCTCAATAAATTTAAAAAAAAACAAAATTATATTACGTACATTCTCAGACCACAGTGGAATATAACTGAAAATCAACCCCAAAAGGAACACTCAAATCTGTACAGATACCTAGAAATTAAGTAATCTGCTCTTGAATTATCTTTGAGTGAACAATGTGATCCAGATGAAAATTTAAAAATTTTTGAAATGAATGATAATAGTGGCAAAACTTATCAACACCCCTGCGATACAGCAAAAGCAGTGCTAAGATGAAATAATTCATAGCATTAAATGCCTACATCAAAATGTCAGAAAGAGCACAAAGAGACAAGCTAATGTGACACTTTAGGGAACTACAGAAACAAGAACAAAGTAAACCCAAACCCAGCAGAAGAAACATAACAAAGATAAGAGCAGAACTAAATGAAACTGAAACCAAAAAATGCAAAAGATAATTGAAAGAAAAAGCTGGTTCTTTGAAAAGATAAACAGAATTGATAGAACAACGATTAGCAACAACAAAAAATCCAAATAAGGAAAATAAGAAATGAAACGAGATATTACAGTCAATACCAAAGAAATACAAAGATCATTTAAAGCTACTATGAACACCTTTATGTGCCAAACTGAACAATCTGGAGGACATAGATAAATTTCTGAACATACACAACTCTCTTAGATGAAACCAGGAAGAAATACAAACCCTTACCAGACTAATAACAAGCTGCAAGATTGCAACAGTAAAAAAAAAAAAAAAAAAGACAACAAAAAAAGTCCAGGACCAGATGAATTAACAGCTGAATTCTATTAGACATTCAAAGGAGAATTGGTATTAATCCTACTGAAACTATTTAGGATTGTGATATTTCCCTGAAGGACTAGTCCTTTTATCATTATATAATGTCCTTCTTTGTCTTTTTTAACTGCTGTTGTTTTAAAGTCCTTTTCATCTGATATGAGAATAGCTACTTCTGCTCCATTTTGGTGTCCTTTTGCATGGAATTTTTTTTCCACACCTATACCTTAAGTTTATGTGAGTCCTTATGTGTTAGGTGAATCTCTTAAAGAAACCAGATACTTGGTTGGTGAATGCTTATCCATTCTGCCATTCTGTATCTTTTATGTGGAGCATTTAGGCCATTTACACTCAATGTTAGTATTCAGATGTGAGGTACTATTATATTCATTTAACTATTTGTTGCCCGAATACCTTGTGTTTCTTTTTCTTCCATTGTGTTATTGTTTTATAGGCTGTGTAAGACTTTTGTTTTAAGGCGGTTCTATTTTGATGTATTTTGAGGTTTTGTTTCAAGACTTAGAACTCTTTTTAGCAGTTCTTGCATTGCCTACTTGGCAGTGGCAAATTCTCTTAGCATTTGTTTGAAAAAGACTGTATCTTTCCTTTATGTTTGATGCTTAGTTTTCTTGGTTAGCAAATTCTTAGCTGGTAATTGTTTTGTTTAAGGAAGCTTAAGATAGGAGTCTAATTCGTTCTAGCTTGTAGGATTTCTGCTGAGAAATCTGCTGTTAATTTGATAGGTTTTCCTTATAGCTTACCTAATACTCTTGCCTCAATCTTGACTTTAGATATCCTGATGACCAAGTGCCTAGGAGATAATCTTTATGTGATGAATTTCCCAAGTGTTCTTTCAGCTTCTTGTATTTGAATGTTTAGATCTCTAGCAAAACCAGGAAAGTTTTCCTCTCTTACTCTCTCAAATAAGTTTTTCAAACTTTTAGATTGCTCTTCTTTCTTGGGAACATCAATTATTCTTAGGTTTGGTTATTCAACATATCCCCAAACTTCTTGGAAGCTTTGTTCATTTTTTTAAATTCTTTTTTCTTTTTCTTTGTTGGATTGTGTTAATACAAAGGCCTGGTCATTGAGCTCTGAAGTTCTTTCTTCTACTTGTTTGATTCTACTACGGAAACTAGTGTATTTTGTACTTCTCTAAGTGTGTCTTTCATTTCCAGAAGTTGTTACTGTTCTTTATTTACATGATCTATTTCTCTGTATATTTTTCCATTTATATCCTGCATTGCTTTTTACCTTTCTTTATGTTGGATTTTAATAATTGACCTTCTGAGTTCTTTTCCAGGCAAATTATAGACTTTTTTTTGGTTTGGATCCATTGCTGGTGAACTAGTGTGATCTTTTGAGGGTGTTTAAGAACGTTGTTTTGTCATATTACCAGAATAGCTTTTCTGGTTTTATTTTATTTGAGCAGACTATGTCAGAGGAAAGATCTGGGACTCAAGCACTGTTGTTCAGATTTTTTAATCCGATGGGGTGCTCCGTTAATGTGCTCTCTTCTTTCTCCGCTTTCTAAGAGACAGATTGCATGATTTTTATTGCTCTTCTGGATCTAGTCACCCAGCAGAGCTACCGGGTTCTGGGCTGGTACTGGGGAGTGTTTGCAGAGTCCTGTGATGTGATCCATCTTCATGTCTCTCAGCTGTGGATACAAGAACATGTTCTGGTGGAGGTAGCAGGGGAATGAAGTGGACTCTGTGAGGATCCTTGATTGTAGTTTTGTTTAGTGCACTGGTTTCATGGAATGCTGGTTGTGCTAGCAAAGAAGTTATCACATGGACAGACTCAGAACCTCTAGTTAAATAGCATGTTACAGGTGGTGGAATTCACTGTTGCTTTCTTTTTTTCTTGGAGCGCCACTGTTCTTCTTTCAGTTGCTGTAATGGCTTGATTTGGTTGGCCTCCAGTGCGGAGGTGGCACTTTCAAGAGAGCATCAGCTGCAGTAGTATGGGGGGATACAAGTTTGTTCTAAGATCACATGGATAAGTATTTGGGTTTCTCCGCTGATGGGCAGGGCCGTAGATCTTCCATGAGATTATATTTTTGCCTTCAGCTACCAGGGCAGGTAGAGAAAGACCATCAGGTTTAACCAGGGTTAGGTGTGCCTGAGCTCAGACTCTCCTTGAATGGGGCTTTCTGTAGCCACTGTGGGGGCTCAGGGTGTGGTTCTCAGGCCAATGGAATTATGTTCCCAGGGGGATTATGGCTGCCTCTACTGCATCATCCACATCACCAGGGAACTTGGGAAAAATCAGCAGTGACAGGTCTCACCCAGCTCCCATCCAGGCAACAAGGCCAGTCTCACTCTCACAATGTTCCACCAACAGCATCGAATTTATATACAGACAACTGGTGAGAAGGGCTGAGACCTTGCCCCAGGCTACATGTCTCCCCACTGAGAAAGCAAGCAGGGCTTTCAGGCCCCACCCTCCCCAACTGCCACAGGTTCTGTGCTCATGTCTGCACTTCCTATTTGCCTCCTCCCAGACTCTGCCCAGAACAATTTGTGTTTGGTCGAATTTGTTACAACATTCAAGTGAAAGTTTCCATCTCCCTGTGGTCCTTCCCCGATTCCACTGGTAGCCCTCCCCAAGGACCCCTGTGAGATAAAGTCAGAAATGGCTTCCTGAGCTTTCCTGGGAACTGGAAGTGTCTACTCTTCCCACTGCTGCTGCTTCTTTTATATTGTATTCAGCTCTCTGAATTCATTTCGGTTCTAGGCAAATTCTTCTTCCATTATCTGGATGTTCAAGTTCTCCAAAGGCAATGTGTGTTTGGAGGTGGACTTTCTCCCTCTCACACTTTGGGCACTTACAGTTTTTTAGCTGTCACCTGGAGTTTGCAGTGGCAAGCCACTTCTTTCAAAGGGTCCATGTATTCTTTCAGATTTCCTGGTATGTTCCTGCAGTAGTAGTTCTTGGAGCAAAAGTTAACAGTGTGAGTCTTCACACAATGTTCTGTCCATCAGAGTGAGACCTGGAAGTTAGTCCTGCCTCTTATTCATCATTTTTTTTTTCCCCATACCCTGTTTTCTAATAGCATCTTCTGTGGCTCTATTATTGCACAAGGGATGACAGATACAATAGAGGACACTTATTTCATGGTTATTTATTATTTAAAAATAATCTGCACAATGATGATAATATTATATAGATAATATATATGATGTTATCAGTTAAAATATGTATTATATATAATATATATACTATTACATATTTAATATATATTATTTTAAAATAATCCACACAATGATGATAATATTATATATAAACATATTATATATAAATATATAGCATATTATAATTATAATGTTACATTATAATTATATTAACATATAATGTATTATAATTATTATATTTTGCTATATAACACATAATATATTATATTATAATTGTAATATGTTATATATGCTATTATGTGCAATATATAACGTATAGTAATATATATTTATGTATAATATTCATACATATAATAAATATATTTTATAATAAATATATTTTAATACTTTGTATATATAATTATACTGCAGACTTGTGGTTTGAATCACGAAAATCATTAAGTTTAATCTAAATATGCATCTTATATTCTTTACCTTCTTCCATTATGTAGGACCCAGTAAATCTCATCTCCACTGGTTACTTTACCTGAATGTAGCCAGCACCTTTGAGGCCTTTTATTAGTTGCCAGAATTTCATTTGTACTCATCACACAGAATCTATCCAGCAGGGGTTACGCTATTGAAAATATATTGGTTGCTACAATCCAGATAGTTAAAATTATGCTATCATAGAAAATAGGAAAGCTTTGGGAAAAAATAAAAATTATAATTTCTTTGTCAAGTTCTAGAGAGGTTACTTCTTAAAGGAGCCAGGTTTGCATTCTGAATCATCTTCGATCATAGGTAATGTTGCTTCAAAGTCTTCACCTACTGAAGCTGATTATTTTATGTAGCCTTATAAAGTTTTCTAACCTGCTGTAACTTGCTTAATTTCTAATGTCCTTTGCAATTACTCTTTCTCATGTTTCAATTTCCACAGAGCTCAATGAGTCACTTGTAAAAACTGCCTAGTCTGCACTGCAAGAAAATATTTTTTCTGGCTTTTTCTTCTAGACATTTTTGCAAATGTGAAACATAGACATGTAATCAACCACACACACACACGCACATACACACACACACACACACACAATGATTTCTTCCTTACCTCAACAAATATTTGCTAAGCATTTCTTATATGATAGTTTCTGCTCTAGGTTCTGAGCATTTGCTCAGAATGCAACAAAACAATTGCCTAACAAATTAATTTATAATATATCATGTAGGTGAAATTCTATAGAGTATAACTTGTTGAGATGCCAGTTTTAGCCAATCATCAAGACACAAGACTCACAATTAAATTTGAATTTCAGAAAAATGCTGACTAAATTTTTAGTATAAAAAGTCCCATGCCATATAAACTTATTATAATTAACACTTGGAAATTATCCTAAAAATTTAATATAAAATATTTATTGGTTATATGAACTTCGAATTAAACTAGGTGTCCTCCATCTGTGATCTGTAGCACAATAATAGAGCAACAGAAGGTACTGTTTAGGAAGACAGGTCTGAAGATGTGGCAACTGAGCAGAGACCTAGTGAAATGAGAGACAATGTACAAATCTTTCTGGGAGAATAACCTAAGCAGAGTAAACGATATGTGTAAAGTTCCTCAAATGGAAAGTCACTGTTGCATTGGAGAAAAAACAACATAGCCAGCACAGCTAGAGTGTAGGGAATAAGTGGGAGTGGTATCCTTAAATAGGCCCTGACATCTCCTTTGGTTTTTATTCTAGGTTTTATTGGTAGCTCTTAGATTGTTGCAACACAGAGAAGTTATATTATTACTTTGGTTTTTATATGAATAATGGAGACACATTGGAAGATTATTGCAATAATCTTAAGTAAAAAGTTTGGCAGCTTGTGCTAAAGTAGTGCTAATGGAGGAGGTGAGATAGTACCGAAAATATATTTTGATAGTGTTTTTCATAGGATTGTATGATCTTGGGTATGACCCAAAAAGGAAGAATCATGGATAGCCCCATATATTAACTTGAGCAAAGCAGAAAGGTGGTTATTTTACTGAGATGAGAAAAAATGATGAGAGACCCATATCTTTTTGAACATTGTCAATTCACCATGATCTTCTGAATGAAGCAGCATTAATTGAGATGTTTCTCTTTGTATAGTATTGAGAAAACATAATGGGAGGGTATATTTTGAAATCTGGTATAAGAATAAAGAATAAAACTTTATTATCTTCAGATCCTGCTTGCTCCTCCTAACCTTAAGAGCAATGAAGCAGTTGGAAAGTAGTTGTTAAGATTTATTTACATGTCTATCTCCCCTCTAAATTTTGAGTTCCAGGAGTAAAGGGTCATAACTTTCTGGCTTGTTGTCTTCATTATTTAGCAAAATACCTAGCACATTCTATTAGTTTTAACAATAGAAAATTGCCATTTCTACATGTCAGAAATGAAAAAAAATATCAGGCATTTCTTGTGGCTAACATAATATAAACTCAATTCATGCCTGCTCCATAAATAAATTATGTGACTGGAAGAGTTTGAAAACACTCAAACTTCAAATTCACACTACAGGAACTGCCTTGCAATTAAATCAGTGCTTATGTTTCTAAATGTTTTATAAAGTGTTATAATTAAATTAATACATCTCTTTACAGACTGATTTATGTGGTTACAATCACTGGGTAATATTTTTGTAGTATATTTTAAGTTATAAAAGTAAAGAACAAGAGAGTTTCTTTCAAATCTCTCATGGTGACTCTACTAGAATTTTTTTTTCATAGAATGTCATGAATGCAAATGGAAGAAAAGCTTAGTAGAAACTTTTTGTGGCTTTATCTGGGATATGAAGCTAATTAACTATTCTAAAGATTAACGATTATACACATTTTGGAATGTATACACATTTGGAATGTATACACCATATGCTCTAGGCAAAGCAGATAAGCTATGTGTAAGAGTACAGAATTCAGATTTATGTCAGTCTATTTCTCCTGTGTGACAAGATTTCAAATAATTTGATTTCCTCATCTCTGAATCCAGATACTTAACTTCCTTGGATACTTAGAACAATATGAGCTTTTTGATCATTATGACCCCTAGCAATAGCAAATTTCAAACAATTTGATTTCCTCATCTCTGAATCCAGATGCTTAACTTCCTTGGATACTTAGAACAATATGAGCTTTGTGATCATTATGACCCCTATCAATGGAAATATAAACTCTAACTCCCCCACTAGCCTCTGTTATATGATGCCAGCTATGATATGCCCATGAAGAGACACAAAAAGAATACAGGAAGCGGGGCCAAGATGGCAGGCTAGAGGCAGCTATAGTGCATGGCTCTCATGGAAAGAAATGAAGAGGACAAGTAAATATAGCACCTTCAACTGAAATATCCAGGTATTTGCATTCAACTGATGAGGAAAACACCTCGACCCACAGAGAACAGAGAAAAGCAGAGCAGGGTGATGGCCCACCTGGGAGTGACATGGAACCAAGAAAACCTCCATCTGCCCAAAGAAGTGGTGAGTGAATGGGCACCCCCAGGAAACCACACTTCTCCCGTGGATGTTTGCAACTCTCAAGTCAGTAGATTCCCTCATGAACCCACTTTACCAGGGTCTTTGGTCTGACACATAGAGCTGTATGTACTCTCAGCAGAGCAGCTGCTCAGGCATTCACAAAGATCCAGGAGCTTTACACACTCTGGCTCTAGGATCCCTGAAAAAGGTAATTGCAACTCAGGCAGGGCAAGGGATTGGACCTCTGTACGAACCTGTTGGAAAGGAGTTGAATTCAAGGGTCCAAGCAGCATCAATATGCAAGCCCCACTTTCACAGTTCCTAACAGTATAAAACCCACTGTCTTGGAATTCCAGCTAGCTCCCAGCAACAGGGTTGCACCTACCTAGGACTAGACAGAGCACTCAGGGGGAGGGGCAGACTACCATCATTGCTATTTGAGTGACACAGCCATTCCAGCCTAAGCTGACCCAGGGCGGTAACAGTGGCACATGCTCTAAAATGCGTGGCCCATCTACATCCTTAAGTGGGTCCCCAATCTGTTTCTCTTCACAGGGCACTTTCCAACTAGGGCCTCCAGCCACTCCTGTGGATATTCTCTGGCCAACAGAGGTTTGAAAGTTTCCTGGGACAGAGTCTATAGAAGGAGTGTTGGGCCAACATCTTTACTGTTTTGGCAACTTAGCCATTCTAACCTACAAGCTTTGGAGATCCCAAACTGACCTGTGCTGTCCTGGGGTACCAACAAGGGAAGCAGTACCCAGGCACAGCACAGCTGCTCTATGAATGTGTGACTAGACTGCTTATTACACAGGTTTCCAGTTCTGTTTCTACTGATTGAGTCAGACCTCCCAGCTGCAGTCTCCAGCCACCTCCTACAGGTGTGTTTGGGAAAACAAGTTCCTACCACCCTGGGACAGAGCTCCCAGAGGAAGGGGCAGGCTCCCATCTATGTTCTTTTGCAGCCTTCACTAGTGATGCATCCAGGTACTAGAAAACCTGAGGTGACTAGGGACTGAAGTAACTCCAAGCAAACCACAGCAGGCCTACAGACAAGTGGCCAGACTCTTAAAAGAAAAAAAAAATCCAAAGGTTAGCAACTTCAAAGACTGAAGGTAGATAAACCCACCAAAATGAAAAAGAATGAGTGCAAGAATGCTAAAAACTCAAAAAGCCAGAGTGCCCTCTTTCCTCCAAATGACCACATTACCTCTCCAGCAAGTGTTCAGAACTGGGTGGAGGCTGACATAGTTAAAATGACAGGAGTGGACTTCAGATTGTGGCTAAAATTGATCTTCACTGAGCTAAAGGAGCATGTTCTAACTCAATGCAAGGAAGCTAAAATTCATGATAAAACATTGCAGGAGTTGACAGACAAATAGCCAGTACAGAAAAGAGCATAACCAACCTGATAGAGCTGAAAAACACAATACAGGAAGTATAATGCAATCAGAAGTATTAATAGCAGAATAGATCAAGTGGAGAAAAGAATCCTGAGCTTGAAGACTCTCCTTCTGAAATAAGACAACCAGAAAAGAAAAGAGAAAAAATAATTAAAAAGAATGAATAAAAACTCTTAGAAATATGTGATTATGTAAAGAGACTGAATATATGACTGATTGTTGTACCTGAAAGAGATGGAAAGAATGGAACCAATCTGGAAAACATATTTCAGAATATCATCTACGAGAACTTCCCCAACCTAGCTAGACATACCAACATTCACCTTCAGGAAATGCAGAGAACTCCAGTAAGATACTCCACAAGAAGATCATCCCCAAGACATATTATCGTCAGATTCTCCAAGGTTGAAATTAAAAAAAAAAAAAAAAAAAAGTTAAGGGCAGCCAGAGAGAAAGGCCAGATAACCTACAAAGGGAAGCCCATCAGACTAACAACGGAACTCTCAGCAGAAACCCTGCAAGCCAGAAGAGATTGGAGGACAATATTTAACATTCTTAAAGAAAATAATTTCCAATGCAGAATTTTCATATCCAGCCAAAATAAGCTTCATAAAAGAAGAAATAAGATCGTTTCCAGACAAGGAAATGTTGAGGGAGTTTATAACCATCACCCTGCCTTACAAGAGCTTCTGAAATAAGCACTAAATATGGAAAGAAATAACCGTTACCAGCCAATATAAAAACACACTGAAGTACATGGACCAATGATGCTATGAAACAACCACATAAACAAGTCTGCAAAATAACCAGCTAGCATCATGATGACAGGATAAAATCCACACATAACAATACTAATCGTGAATGTAAATGGACTAATTGCCCTAATTAAAAGACACAGAATGGCAAGCTAGATAAAAGACCCAATGCTACGCTATCTATCTTCAAGACACCTATCTCACATGCAATGACACACATAGGCTCAAAATAAGGGGATAAAGAAAAATTTACCAAGTAAATGAAAAAAAAAAAAGCAGGGGTCGCC